>NC_134957.1:7272727-7575757 GCF_965638725.1 Aptenodytes patagonicus
CACACTCTCTGCAACACATTTTGACAAATTCAGTCTGTAACTCAGAATTAAAAAAATTAAACTTGACTTTACCATAGCAAGAATAACTGCCAAATGAGATGGTCGGGCTCAGAATCTCTTATGTCCAAAGACAAATTCCTATTTCACATCCTGCTAGGGAAGCAGACAGTTCCTTTGATAGATCATTTTAATTCAATGCATGCACTTTTTAAGAATTGGTTTTCATTTCACATATAAGAATGTCACTCACTGATGAAATGCCGAAGCCCTGTGAAGACTGTTTTCATGGAAACTAAGTTGTAGTTGATTTTTTTTAATTTTTTTTTTCCAAATGAACACATTCTCTTATTTCATGGACAGTAAGATGAGCCAGACAATTCCAACTTTTAATTAAAAACTCAAAAGACACATCTACATACCACTCCAGTGCCTCTCTGACAGCATAAAAGGAGGAGAAAAAGATCTGGATTATATGCATAACTTCATCTTCCCTATGGATGTAAAGAAAATGCTAATTCCTCAAGAAATTTAATGAAATACCAATTCCTCAAAAGTTCAATAAACACAGGAAAAGGCATGGATAACTATCCTGTATCATTCCGGCTTTCCTGGAGTGCAGAGTTTAACTCAAGAAAACTGAGGCAAGCAGAGGCTGTGCTACTTTAAAAGAAATGGCTCTAATCTTTCCTTGGGATATTATTTGACTTAAATAACAAACGTAAAGCAAAAGCATCAGCCTTCCCAATCAAGAGAATCTGACACTCTTGTTTGTTGAGATCTCAAGATAACACTAGGCAAAGGCAAAACTTGGGAAAGTATGAAGTTGTTAGTGGGGCATTTTTAATGCAAGTATTTGAAAATATTATCAAGAACAGTAAGAACCCGGTACTGCTTGAAAGCGAAATGAGCCAGTCTGTCAGTGAGTAACTTCCAGATATAAAAAGAAAGAGCACTTATCTCTAAGTTATACTTCAGTGAGGGATAACATACATGAAATGCTGTGAGTACCTGATACTTCCAAGATACAGTTTACTGCAAGCGTCATAACAAATAAACAAAGACCACGTCTGCAAATTCTCATATGGCCTTCTAATTTTGGAATTGTTGTTGTGAAATAAGCTACATATTACTATATTAAATTGCTAAGAATATATGCTAAACCACTCTTGTTCAAATGGAAATTTCACCTATAGGTAGTGCTATATGTTCCTTAAAGGTATTGTTACTATTGAAGTTATCTTTATGACAGTTTTGCAGATTTTTCTCCAATACTTTTTACATTTAAAATACAATTTTTTCCCCTAAGTCTGTGCATTAATAAAAACATTATTTTAATTAGTATAAGGTCAGTTTAGCTTAAAATGTTTCTTTACTTTTTTTAATTTCTGTGCTACTAGTTACTGGGGAAAAAAAAAAGCATGAAGAAAATAATGAAATAATAGGAAATGAATAGGAAATAGTGAAAGTTGGCTAATTATGAGTTGTGGCTTATGCTCTCTACTCCCTCTCTTCGGCAGAGAGGCATCCAGCTTTTCCCATGCTCTTATTCCCTTGATGATTTTTGCTCCATATGCACTGACTACGAGAGGTGGTATGTAGTCCAGCTGGTTCCAAGCTGTGTCTGCTAACTGGGCAGCCAAATACATATGACCGTTAGTAAGAGAGCAGATATAGCAGCACAGATTATTACTGAGGATACATTACAGCCTTTTCCCGATTTGGGTATTTCAATTTGCCTGTTTTTTCTCTATGCAGCCTACAATTTTCAAGAAACTTTTAGAACTTTAGCGTCTTTAAGAGTCTTACTTCTCTGACATATCTGCCTAAAATATGTCAATATATTTGGAAATTGTTAGAAGTGCTGATGGATTAACAGATAATGCACCACTTTTTCTGAAGAAGGCAGGCTAAAAGTTTAAGAAAATCAACCTCACTGAAAATTCACCAATACAGTTCTTATATTCTGAGGATACTTTTTTTTTTGGTCCAGCTGGTCATGAATTTATTGATAAAAGCAATAAAAGTGAAGAATAATTTTCATGCATATACCTAATCTTTAATAATATAAACCATTATATCTGGTTGTAAAGTCTTCAGACTTTTGTTTTTGTAACTTTAGTATCATTTAAATGTCAACACAGTCTCTGTCCCGAAGGAACTAACAGAATCCTCTGTAATGATTAGAGTGTGAAACGTTGCTTGGAGAAAGCGTATATTCAGTATGTTGGAGCTTTATTGCAGTGATCCTTGGTTGAAATGAAAGCTGTTTTGAGATCAAGAATTTTCCCCAACAGACAGTGTTGATAAATGGCACTGTGTCTGTGAACCTGAAATTTCTCTAGACTTCCTCTGAGATACTAAACAAATGCAGACCATTTGTGAGCCCTCTCAAGGTCTGTTTGATGGCAAGTTTCAGGCACTGCTCTTATGTGTTTTTTTCTTTACTGCTTTACCTCTGTTAATGTAACTGTTACTTCACAACCTAGGAAGGCTGATATCAAGTGTTTTGTGTTACAGAGTTAGTGCTCTTACTATTTCTTACCACTGTGTTTTCAAAAGGTTTCTTAGAATGTTTCCCATCTTTCTCATCTTCTGCAGCATTTTTGTGTTAACATTTGTTTTCATTCCTGCCTGGGCAGCGTGCAAATGGATATTATAAATGGATAAAATGCATATTACTCATAGCGTTGACTTGATGTAGTTCTCTAGGTTGACGGTTGTAAGAAGTTTGCCAATCAGTGATGCTAGGGTGTCTGTCAAATTTTTGATGGCCTTAATTCTACGCTACCACACACATAGGTGTCCCTTGTATAATCCTTATTAATACTGATTATTTTATTGACTCTCTAGGATTTCGTATATGAAGTTTTGCTTCTGTATGTGCTAGGAAGTATTTTAGTCTCCACAGCCTTGAGCAGATCAGTTCTTACCTCAACTCTAAGCTTCAATTGAATTAAAAAAACTAGACACTTCTGTCCTTACCACACTGAATGTTTTATATAATGCATTAAGTATTCTGTAGAACAGGGAATGGAATTTGTATCTGTTCCTCTCCAGGGGAATGCCATAACCATTGGGCTACTGCGTCACTTTAGTTGTGTATTTCTGGCCTAGAAAGTACTTAGTTGTTTGGGGAAAGATTTAATGTGAAGGACTGAGAGCAACTCCACTAATCTCCCCTGTGATAATATTTTCTGAGAAATAGGGGCAAATGGAATGACAACCTGCTTTTCCAGGGCAAGTCGGACTCCTGTTGTGGTGAGAAATAACCCAAAAATCAGAACCAGACTGGGACTCGTCGGGTGTGCGGTTGATGTGACCCATTGACTTCCAGGTGTATAATGATCCTGTAAGCTCATAAGAGCAAACATCAGGTGCAGACAGCTTGAGACCACCTCAACTTATTTTAGAAAACAAAATTACCTCTGGCAACAAAATTTTGCAGGGGAAAGGGTTCTCAGTTTAAGCACCCTTTCTCTCTTTACGCTATGCTGGTGTTCAGGCTTTCAAGAATATGGCTGACACTTTTATTCTTAAATTTTCAGTCCTATACGATTGAAGAAACTTTCTGTGCAATTTTGCTTTCAGGCTTTCATAAGACAAATCCTAAAATACATTCCTGTGGGGCGTTATTTTGTTTGGAAAAAGAAAAACCCAGTAGGATTAAAAATGTCAATCACACTTAGGTTCATTCTGAACCATTATGATACAAAGTTTAATGTAGTTTAGAAAAATTGCTTAGAGAAATTATTTTAAATTTCTGGATAAAGAAAATTCTACAAGGAGAGCCTCTAAGAGTGCATGGGGGGAAAGGGGAAATCTACTGAATATGTAGAAACTGCTGCCATTGCAGGCAGTTCTAGAACCAGATAGGGATGAAAGTAAGAAAGTACATGTGGGGAGTGTCGTGCGTGCTTCTCTCATTATTATGTTTTTGTCTGCTGTTGATCCCAGCCAGATTTATGATAGAAGATAAAATGGTCTGACTTGGAAAGGACACTCTAATGGTGTGGTTTTTTCACCTCTGATAGGAGTTACGCTGCAGCAGCCTTCCAGCTTGTTCAGATGCTTCCTGTAAAAATTTCTGAAAAATGACGTTTCTTTGAGCCTTTCTGAGCCACATTAAATTTTGGTTCAGCTCAGTACAGATTTCTTCCAGTCCAGATCTCCAATTAGTAGTCATGAAAAATTACTACTTCTGTATTTCAGCAGCTCTCTATCATTCTATCTATGTCTGAATTTTTCTTCTACACTAAAGGAAATTTTGAATTTTTAGATTTGGTAACTTTTACGTAATGTATGATAATGTAGTCACAAAAGAGAACATGTGGTATTGTACCTCAAGAATTTTAAACCGTGGATTCATTGCCATGTAAATGACTGGGTACAGGTAACCGTTTATTAAGACACTTTGCATTCAACAGAAGGGTCTAAAAACACAGAAGGCTGTTTTCACATTGTGAGTAAACCTTTGGTATGCTAATTTTATATATGCAAGTGACAAAATTGTGATCTGCTTTCTCCCCATGGGACACAATGATAATATATAATTCTGTCAGAACAAGATGTGTAAATGAGGTCATTTAAACTTCAAGGGTGCTCAGGTACTTTGATATGAGTTTTCACACTATACCAAGTGAAACTTAACTAAGATTTTTTTTTTTAAACACTGGAAGCAAGTTTAGTGCCAATTCTGATTGGAACTACCAGCAAGAATATCTGGAATTTTGGACTGAGAATGAAAAATCAGACTAGTGGAAAAGAAATTTTAATCACAGAAACAGACCTTTTCTATCAAGAAAGATCCCAGCTTCTGTATTTGATCTAACAAACGTGACTACAAGAGAAGTTGGTTCAGCTCACCTATCTACTAGAAAGCTAACACACTAAAAACATTACTGTGAGACCAAAGAGGTGATCTAACTCACTGTGCAATTGCACGGTGGTTCGATCCGGTGCCAGAGAAGCCTCACTGGACCTGAGGGGGTTGCAGAGGAAGCTTCCCTTCTGGGGGCATCCTGTAGTTGTTGAACCAGCTGAAATATGAAAAGAAACAGCACGCTTGAGAACCATGCTGGAGGATCAGGCTTGCTTAGCAGGGAAAGCCCACCTTCCCAAATAGGTTTGTGGCTCTAAATTCAGTTTCCATCAGATTACAATATAAATATAATATCATTGACTCCAAATAGTGGTGTCCACTTCTGTGGGTCTTTTAAAATTGTTTTTCCTCCAAGTTTTATTGTAGAATGTACATACTTAGATCTCATCATCATAAACAGTGTGATTCCATTTATTAATTTATGATTGCATTAAATAGTATTTAGTTAAACAGCAAGTAAAAGCAAGTGCAGAAACAAACACAAAGTATACTAAGCCAGAAATACTCAATACCCTTCTAAGCACAAAATTGTGAGATTTCACTTTGAAGTCAGTTAAGGACATTTTTTATGATTCTGTCCACAGAAATGTTATTTTATTTGTAAACTAATAAGGATGTAATATTTTCATCTGGTTTTTGAAGTCACTGTTGAATCATTAACTGTGGCTCTACTAGAAAATCCCAAGAAGTTTAATACTTCTGCCAAATGCCTTTTTTTACAGCTCTGACTTGTAAAGTATCTACCCACTCTACCAGAACCAGAAAGGGTAACCTGCAGAAAATAGATTATGACAGCTTGATTATTGATTTTTCTTAAAAAAAAAAAAAAAGATGATGACAATGAAGGTTAGTTTACTGTTGTCAGTGTCCTTCATAGATCTGTGACAAAACAGGTTTAACACTCAAATAATAGGAAAATCTGGTAGAGAGCGTCATTGCAATTTACATTAGTGTGATATGATTTGATCCTACAGTTGCATTCACAAAACACCTGAGCCATGACACTAATGATTGCATTCTCTGCCTGTTAATGCTAATGTGTATATTAATGAATCTCCTTTCCCTCTGATCACTGCTCTGAAAAGAATAAAGGAAAGACATCATGATTTCTGGTATAAGACCATTTTTGAAAGGAGTAAAATTGCATACAAAATCAGTTACTGCATTTATATTTTTTTACCAGCCATATGCGTCTCAGTAACTAACACAAATGCCCTTGTGTATTCTGTAATAATACCATCTTTAAAAAGAGTAGTTACATACAAAATGTGTTAATGCATTCTTTTTTTTTTTTTTTTTAGCAGCCATATGTCTTGGCAGCTAACACCCGTGCCCTTTCACTTTTATATTACATATTTCATGTTTAGAGTTTCTTTTTCTTAGAGCTCAGGTACGAAGCTGTCCTTAACCGGTGCAAAAAAAGAAACTAAATAAATAAGAATTACACTTCGAACTTTTGCTCTTTGTGAATTGTATGTGGTGCGCACAGAGGAAACTGACAGTCTGCCTCAGAAAAGGCCAAAGACTGCATAAACTCCCAGATAAAAATGTCTATCCCATTCAGCTCAGGTGGTCATTTAAGATGAAGAGGGAAGCTACATCAGCATAACAGTGTGAGGAAGCCCACCTGCGGTTTGTGTGTCTGCACTGCGCTGATTGAGGCACTGGGGAACTGAAACTCATTCAGACACAAACACTGAGATTCATCAATTAAAGATAAACCATTCAAACAAACGCAATGAAAACAAAGCTTTACGTGGCTAGATTCACATTTTGCTGTATGTTTTCTCCATGATTGCTTCCCTTTACTGAGAAGAATAAGCACTTACGACTGGGAAAACTTGGAGCTAGAAAAACGTTTTTGAAGTCATTTATAAGAACTGTTGGAATTCATGCTCCTGTCTGTCAACAGCACAGAAAAGGCACCAAAATGAAACGGACTCATATCTACTGTGATTCTTTCTTATTTAAAGCTGCAGTTGAAGGGGCTGAGGAAGTATTAAAAAATTCTGTAGTATTTAACAGATGATAGGATGAAGAAATAACTAAAAGCAGACTAGTCAGAATACTTTTAATGTATTCATTGTCCTAATAATATGACTAACTCCGTATTTATATCATTTTTATTATTGGCTTACACTTCAGAAATGTGAAAACATATTTTGGACTTAGTCTCGCATTTCAGAAATGTCTAAGCATTGTGTAACATATTTTTATGTAATCATGATTTATGGCAAATTGAAACAATTGCTAATACGAATCTGGATATGACGGTAAAGCATTTTGAAATGAAGATCACTTTGCCAAAATGATACTTTAAAAAGTGTTTTGCGTGACATAAAACAATGTAATTCCTCTGTCTATAAAACAAATGGCTATTCTTTTTAAATTCTCTTTGCTGGTTTCCCTACCCCTGCAGCAATTTTATTAGTTTGTAACACATTGCTCCCAGGATAACACCAGATGGATCTGAATATATGATGGCTTTTTAACAATAGTCTGTCATCAGTGACTGCTCCTCTAAGTGCTCTTTCCTTCATTCAGAAGTTAAATGGACTCTTAAAGCATGAGAAAGAATACATATGCATCTGTTATTATGTGAGCATTATTAAGATAGAACATGCTAAGAATCAAATAAATTACAGTAAATCATATGAATACAGTTGTTTGCTTAAATCTAAGAGGACACAGATATCTTCTTAATGCACTATGGACATCTGCCCACACTATAGTATATTTCTTTACTGCTTTTCTGTCATAGACAGTTTTTGCTGTTACATTTAGCAGCAATGAATAGCCACAGTAGTTGTTTCGCTATGCATTAAACTATCTGTCATATATGAAAGCTGGCAATTTATCCACCTGAACCAAAGAATTGCTTGCCTCTCTGCACAGATGTTCATGCAAAATAAGCTATCTTCACTTACCAAGCTTGATGTCCTACCAGAAGGAGAGTGGTCTTTTGCCAAAACAGAGATGAAAAGGAATTTCAAGGCTCTGGTAGGGATAACTTTACATCTCTTTTGTCTTAAATTATATTAGCAGAAATACCTACTAATTTATTTGAAGAAGCTTTTTGAATTGAAGCCCAGAAAGATCACCTGCTTAAATATGTATTTTTGATACAACAAATGCACTGCATTTTGAAGATACTGAGATTGCACATAGAAGACACTGTTAGTTGAACATCTTGCTTGCCTCCTCCTATTTTCCTACTAACAAAACCAGTAATATTTCTGCCTACACATGCAATGCTAAACAGTTTATCAAAATGCAAGGAGCAGGTGCAGTACCTGGTGGCATCATTTTTCAGGGTAAATAAATAATACTCTGAAATGATGAAACTTGTCTCATCAGGCCCCACTATCTAATATCTAAGGCTGACTTCATTTCCAAAGGATATATTGCCTCATGCTAAAGAGGCTCTTATTTAAAGAAACCTATAGACATGCAAGGAATATTTTGGGATCTGCTTTTACTGCAATGACTACTAGGATAGGGGCAGAATGAGAGATTCTTCTTTACACAAGAATAAACTAACCCCCTTGTTATTTAAAAATATGCTCCTTCTCAAACCATACCTTTATGCTACTATAGAGGTATCTCAGATAAATATACAAAATCCTCATTCACTGTTTCTTTGGTATAAGACAGAGGCAAACCTGCTGTGGATGTGCATCCTAGGTCTGGAGTTGTGCTAAGAAACATCAACTGGTATTGTTCCCCGACCCAGCTCAGTCCATAGAGTTAAATCAAGCTGGTATCTGTGGTTTGTAGTGAGCCAATTTAATAGGTTTGGTCTTGGTTTCCGCCCCCCCAGCATATTTTTGCTGAATAACGAAACAGTTCTCACTTTTTTTTTCCTGCAGATTCTCCCTGGTTCCATTTAAAAATCATCACACAAAACCAGCCTATTCCAGGAATTCTGGTTGGAGGAACTACTAAGTCAAAACCATAAAACATTCTCTTAGCCCTCATGACCTCTCATCAGAGCCTTCCCTCTATATCAGTTTGGGAAATCAGATGAACCCTACAGGGTAGTCTGGCATTGGAATTTTTTTTTCTGTTCACCACCCCAGAATCCAAATCAGTTTATACAAACCAATTTCTAGTCTGGTAAAGGTCATGAGAAGTGATCTGCCAACTGATTGAGTTAATTCTCATCTAATACTACTTTCCAACAATATGTTTCCTATTCTACCAAGGAAATAAATTCATGGCTAAGGAGATGACCCACCTGGGTAGTAGTTAGTAGTTTCAGCGTATTCTACATTGTTCTTCTACTTTGTAGTCTCACAGTTGTAGAGTGCTTTATGTAAGTAATTTTTGAAATTTATCCAACAGACACATCAAATGTTATAAGAAAAACGAGACTTGACTAGGAATACATTTTGACCTGATTTATAAAAGAGTGCTTGAAGAATTATGAGAGGAGTTTAAAGCGGCTTGATGTAAATCTCTATTGAAAAGTATTGACAGCTGGACTTGATTTTCTGTTGGTTTTTTTAATCACTGAATTTTACTTTCATTACACTATTGCCTTTGATCCAAGGTATTCAGCATTGAATTTCTCTGAATATGTCATTTAAATTTTAAAATAATAAGACTGTCAAGTCTGAAAGAATTCTTTTGCAGAGTATCTTAAATTTGACTTTTTATGAGACTTACACGGAAGTGGCAGATAATAAATGACTTGTGCTATATTTTTATTAGGCTTTAAACAGCTGAAATATTTCGCTAGCTTAAAAATGTATTTCTTAAAACTAAAGGGTGAGCAGGTCTATTTACTGCACTGGAAATGCACTGTGTTATCACACTTGGGAGAGCTGGGAAGTGACCTTGGGATTCTCACACAGTTCTCCACTGTTCTGTGCTATCCTTAGTGCCATGGTTTTTAGATCAGATTTATGGACAGGTTAATAAAAAGTAAGTACTCCTGGTGTAATGTACTGGTTTTGGCTGTAAGAATGAAGGCCATGTAGATCAGTGGGAGTCTTCTTGCAATGGATCTGTGGGATCAGATCCACCTCTAGGGACAGGGAATTATTTTCAGTGTTTAGAAGTCATAAGTTACTTGCAAAGAATATGAAGCTGAGAGAGAAAGGACAGGCTTTGAATTTGCATGTACTCCAAAAGAATAAAACATATTTCACAACCTCTACGACTCCTTAGTTTTCACAGATGTAGTTAAAATGGTGTGGTGTTAGTGATGCCGTGGAAAAAAAAAACAAAACCTTCAAGAGTAACTAGCAACAGAGCAGCTAAGATAAAAAGTAATTTAGAAAAATTTAAGAACATTGCTCAAATAATAACTAATAGTGTTTCTTTTGACTTCCAGACATTTCTTTCTTCCTCTCTTCCAGCAGTTTTCATGGAGCTGATCAAGACGCGTTTCCAATATATGTGCACTCTTTTCATTGAGATGTTTCCCAGACTAGTGTCAAAACTTTAATTTTCCATTCAAAATAACACATTAGTATTATTCTCTAGATAATCATGAATAACATGTCAATTAAATAAAAAAAACTCTTACATATAACTGGTAAAATAAGGTAGAGGTTTAAATCATCAAAACTGTGAAAGGTTCATTTAGGTCTACAGTTCTGTGTACGGTAATGTTCTTTGCAAAGAAATGAGAGTCCCATCTTTCAAAGGCCATGAGGTAAATAGTTAGTGAGAAGTACAACATTAATTACTTTTTAAAACAATGCCCAAAGACTCTTTTATTTAAATTCTAAAGGCAAACTTTGGTATCTTCTTTCTAATTACAGTCATTGGTGGTATGTCATTATAAAAGTGCCAGTCTCTTAGTTTGGCCCTTTTTTGTGCTCAGTTTCACAGCTGATCATGTGATTTTCTTCATTGTTAGTCAGCCCAGATAAGAAAAATTGGCTTACATCTGTTATTGATTCTGCATTAATATAGCACTAGAAATGCCCTCGGCAGTTTTACAATTTAGTCTTCGGTTATCGTCAGCAACCACATAAGACCAGCCCCTGAAACATTATCAAAATTTCTTATGCTTATTTTGATCTTTTTCTTTTCTTCATAATTCATATTGTTTTCCCAAAAGTTATTTTCTGATGTTTTACAATAATTTTCTCATGATGTCAACACAACTATAAAGGGCTTTATTGCCAGTGATGTGAGAAGAGCCATATCTAACTTCACATTCCCAGGAGGTATTGGTAATGAGCAATAGGGGAGGGGGTGAAGCCTGTCAGCTTTAATTTAATCTTTTTAATGGAATCTATTGAATGGTAGGGCTTATGTACCATGGCCTGTGATGGCCACTAAACCAGAGCTGTTTACTCTAGTTGTACTTGATTCGTTATTAGTAATCTAGGATCAGGAGAATGGTACCTTCTAGATTTTTTGAGATTATCCTGGAATAAACAAGGTAGTGACTTGTCTAAGCTACTGTAAAGGATCAAGCTGACAAATCAACTAAGGACCTAAAAGAGGGCTTTAGAGAGACTCTGGGCATGTAAGCTAAGAATGCCTTATTGACACAGAAAGGAGTAAAATGCTTCTTTTTTTTTTTTTTTTTTTTTTTTTTTTTACTTTTTTCCTAGCTTAGAGCCAGAAGGCAAAAAGCTATAAACATTTAGAGATCAGTAATACAAAGATTCTTGCTACAGAAAATCTTGGTAAGGACTGAATCAGGTGCTATAAGTTACCTGTGATGATAAGGCTGAGGAAACACCATGCTCTGGAAAGCTGTTGACTGAAGATCTTAGAAGGAAGTTTTTTCTGAATAAAGAATCTTAGAGAAATTTGGAGATAACTGAAAGGAAGGAATTGAAGTTCCAATTGTAATGAGAGACAGTAAATGTTGTGGGTTTTGCAATTTTTCAATAGTGCAAAATAGGAGTGGGAGATAAAAGTAACACATATATAAACCTTACATTACTCTGGCGTTTGTGTGGTAGGGAGTTCTTTAGAAATATCAGTATATGATCATGATGTATGTTCTAAATTCATGTAACCAGTAAGATGAGAGTAAATTTAATACTCCAAGACTGTAGTATTTCTTTTTCTTAGAGCTCTTGAACCTTTTCAGTCTTGAAACAAATATTGGAGGATTCAATGGAGTTGCAAAAGAAAGAAAAAAAACAGATGACAGAAAATCTATTGTGATCCCTGACAATCATTACCATGCAGTATTTTTTCGTGGTTTCACACATGAAATTTTTGACTTTTAGAAATAAAGTTGCTGTGGTGGAGAATTATAAGGAGAGAGCATGGTATTTTCCCCAGTAGAAAACACTTAAGTACAAGGTTGCTGACGTTTTTCAAAAAGGACATTTTCTTATTTGTCACTTATAAGGTAGCTTTTTGTTCTAAATCCATAGATTGTCATTGCCTTATAAATTTCTGTTGCATTGACTCCTGTGACTCAGTAATTTCAAGGAGAAAGGTGAGGGTAAACAAATACCTGTTTGTCCCAAAAGTGAAAGAATGAACTGGAGAGAGAGAACCAGATTCTAGAAATCTGTAACTATTTGATGTTTAAACTTGCATCTTATTTTTCCTTTTACACTGCATAGCTTTTACCAAGATAATACGTCCACTTTTGACTTCTGGCCCTACTTTGTTCAGTATTATCCCTCTTGCTTTTTCATTTTCTAAAAATTTATTTCTGACAACCTCTTCATTCCTCAGCATCTGCCCATGCAGAGTGGCTGTCAGTAACAAGCGCTCAGTTTCATTTCAGATCCTTCCATGGTGGACCTCCACATTACCCTCAGATAACGTTGTTTCAATTCCCTCTTTCCACCAGCATTGCTGAAACAGAAGGAAGTAAAATACAGCAGCGGATTTAGGATTTTCTTCTACTACGTTGTTCTTGATCATTTCTGTTTCTTTCTTCCAAATGTACTAACTTTGTGTTGAACAGTCAGAACATTGGAATAATCTTCTTTAAAAGATAAATGAAAACTAATAGACACTGAAGTAGCTACTGGGCAGGCAAAGTAGGTTTCAGCGCTTTGTGCTAGAGTGGATTTGCACTATATTTGTACTGTATTGATTCCACTTTTAGAGTTTTTACTGCTTGTTTAGAAGGGCCTGGATGCATTTCTTCCCTTGGTGAATACAAGTAGTTTCATTAGTCTGACTTCTTTTTTTTTTTTTCTTCTTGCCCCCTCCTCTCTCATTTTCTGTATCAGTCACTAGTAATACCAGGATGTTGCCCCAGTGAGCTGGAAGCATATGTGTATACCATTGTGTATGTATCATCCTCAAAGAATAGAACAGATTCTCTTCTGTATAATTCTGCTCTTACCACAGTGTGACATGAATCCCTACAGGACAACCTTCCCTTTGGCTTTTCTCTTCCTCGACAGCTTCTTGGGTTATTCTATTGATTCCTTCCAACTTTTATAGAGGGCAGAATTTTTCCATTTAATAGCTTCCCCTCCTCCCCTTCCCCATCTGTTTCTCTGGCTACCTTATTTAAGAAGAGGGAAAGAAAAGATTCCCCCCCCCCCGTAAGCAAGAAGAACAGTGTTTTTACTAAGAAATTTTGGACTCTGAAAGATGACAGTCCAGTGAGTTACTAAATCTTCTAGTTATCTGTATTTCTTATATAGCCTTTTACCTTATAGTGAAAGATTCTCTGAACCCAATAAATAATACTCTATAACTGTATATTTGCAGTTGTTCAATGATAAGAGCTACATTTCCAAGAAGCCTTCTTAATTTTCATGTTTTATAGAATAAGTTCAATTTATGCACTGGTGTTTGGTTATAATTCACATTTTATTTAAATCTGAAGTGGGTAAATGATCTGGAAGCTGTACTTATCTAACAATGGTTAATGGCACACAAGTCTGCTGGATCATGCAAACTCCCCGAGTCTGCAGTTGCAAAGCTCCATATTGTATGCGTCCACCTTCTAATTGCTGTAAAAAAGTGGATTAGATCTTCTACCACTACAAACTGTATTTGGGAACAATGTGGTTTTTCCTTAGAGAGAATCTATTGCATTTTCGTTCTTAAGGATATTAAAGGTCTCTAATGATCTCTCAAAAGTAATACAGGGCAGCTAATTATCTCCTTGAAATAGTCTCATTTCAGCTTTGTTGAAGTACATGGAGTTCTTACTATTACCAGTAAGAGGACAGGGAAAAGATATCCAAGATGTTGCCCGTGAGAAATGTATGTTTACTAGTGCTCTTCAATCAACTGCTTTGATTATAAAAGGAAATCTTCCCTGCAGGTGAATTATTTATTATTACAGAGGAAGAAATGACCCTTTGTAGTATCCTGTAAATCAGGAGAGAGATCTTTTGTCTGATTTTTAGTATGACTATTTGGCTCTGTATATGAGACTGACTACTGGGTCCTGAATACTTGCAAAAAACCAAACAAAGAAAAACGGGGTTAAAATCCAGAGAAGGGAAAGATGGACATAAGAAACTCGTTTACTTAGACTCCTACTTTCCTTTAGCTCTTTACCTTAGCTAAATTTGTGTGTTTAAAGCAGGCAACCTGCCATTTCTCTGCTCCATTCTGAAATCACACACAAATCCTGTCAACTAAATTAATGCCATAGAAGCTAAATTAACGTTGACCCTTGCTTAACCTCAGCCAACAGAAGCCCATCAAGTAGCATGTAAACTACCTTTATCAAGGCTGAGTTCTTGACTTTCCAGACTTTTGTCTCTCATGTCGAATCTTTTGTCTTCAGCATCAATATATTTCCTTTACTTTATTGCCTCCGTTTGGACAAAAATACCCAACAGAGCTACCCCGTACACTGGTATTTTACACATGCATGAGAATTGAACAAGTAGAAGGTAGTAAGTGAAGCCTTCTGGAGGCTGTTGAGAGTTGGCTGCTGGTGATATCTTTTAGGATATCACCAAGCCACCAGTATACAGTGCACATAAAATAAAGACAAATTTCCCTTCGCTTTCTCTGCCATTTTTCATTCATTGCATCTTTAGGAAAAGACAGTGAGAAAAAGTGAGAAGATAGTTCTCCTGACAGATAAGAGTTAAGGTGAGCACCACCAAGAAGTCATTTTTTGTTCTACTCTTTGAGTAAAGTTGCTTGCTTTAGAAATAAAACTTTTGGATTCTCTGTCCTTTCACAAATTTTGACTGTAGCATCAGGTATCAAATTATTTCTGAAGCCCTTTTCTTTAAAACAAAAAGCTGACATCTTTTAACTGGCAGCAGAGAGTCAGAATGAACCAAAGTGTATTCTATACATGACAGTGTATTCTGTACGTGACAGTAATAGCTAATATTACTGTTACATTAAAATTTACCCAGTTTTAATACCTAATATCTGATACTACCTGATTATTATAGAACCAAAAGTGTGTGTTACCTAATGTGAGTAAATTAATAGTATTATTATTAAAATCTTGCTAGTATTATGTAAAGTAACTGCATGAGGTGTTTAGTCATCGGAGTTAGGAACAGAAGTGATTCTAATAAATGTAACTGCAAGGAACCAGATTTTTCTTTTATTCTTTTCCTTTTTCTCAAACTGAATCTCATTATACATGTTTGAGTTTGATAACACTCTTAGAGATGCCATCAGGAATACATCCCAATTTGTCCTGTAAAACTGGCTAATATACATTTGTATGCGAAATGCAGAAGCAGATCTTACAAGATACACACATCCAAGAATAGGGTAGATAGCACTTAGTGTTACATGCATTATTTATGGCCTTCATTTGGCTTTTAATCTGTGTAGATTTTGTGAATTGTTCTGGACTGATTATCTTTGGAGCATCTAGTTTGCTCTATATGCAGAAAACAGAAGAGCTGCAGAACAGCAGTGTGTGGGGAGAGGAACATTCTTAAGTTTTTCAGGATCAAGGGAGAAATTAGGAATATAATGAAGCATTTGACCTCTAAGAAAAAAGAGAAAATTTGGTCCAAATCAGATGAAAATTTCTTAGCAAGAAGAGATAGTCTTTCTGTACAAAAATTAAGCACTGTACATTCGAGGCCTGATCCAGTCAGTCTTTCCAGAGATTTCAGGACATTTATGGTGGGATCTTGAAGATGACCCTGTGGTTTTGTATTTTTGTGGCATCTAGCTAGTAGTCAGGCTCCGAGAGCTGCTTTCACTTGGGCTGCGTTGTTCTGGCTTTTATTCCGTTTGAGCTATTCCATGTCATAAAGTCACAACCTTTTTCTCATGCCTAACATGTCTGTTCTTAGTCCAGTATGTCCTCAGCAATCCTGTCTTGTAATTAAGCTATTTAATGACTCTAAAGACTGTTTGAAAACCCTAAATAATAGGTATGCCCTTGATTTAACATAATTAAAAAATAAAAGTAAACTACTTTCCCTCAAAATCTCATGCCATATTTTGAAGCTGGCCTTAAATACTGTTTAGAGGTAAGGAAATGAAACGGAAAATTCTGCAATCCTTTTTAGTGACTCTGGCAGTCTTCCAAACACAAAGCCCAAAGCCAAGTATTCATCTTAACTATATTTTGTTTGGAAAAGATGCTTTAAGCAAATTAATTCAGTTTAACTCTGGAACACTTTAATAATGTGTGGCTGCTGATGTTGATTAGAATAAATATTGTGCATTTGAAACATAATAGTCTTGTCTTTACTAACATGTAGTTACTATACGCTTATAAAAGGATGGAGTGGACTGGCTCCAGTACTAAGAAACTTCAATAACCGTTGGGATTCCAGCGTTAATGTAAGGCATTCAATTTCTATCTGTGTCTGATTATTCTCCATTGTGATTATGTGAACTTTTTCTTACTTCTGAGAAATTCAATCAAAATTTATTTAGATTCATCAAAATCCATGTCCAGAAGTTGAATTCAAGAAGGTAAAAGTCTCAGAGCAAAACTACCCTCTCTCATCCACTCTGTACAGATGGCAGGTCAGATCTCCTTGATTTTCACCATCACTTTGCAGAATTGCCTCTGATACAGGCATGTATTTGACATAAAATTAAGCACATCTAATGTCTTCTAGTGGGAGAATCTTACATTATGAGGATCCTTAATCTAATTTTGAGAAGCCTTTTAACAACAAAAGGTTTTAGAAAGTCACAGAAAATCATTGTTATCACTGTGTAACTCCATTTTGAAATTGAGTTGAGGTATGGCTTCTCCTTCAGTGGCGACCCTGCTGTCCCTCTCCTGGCCACCTGCTGCACACATATGGACACCTGGGCTGGATCCTTGCAGTCGGACATTCACCTAAATCAATACCCACCTATGAAGTGCTATCCTGAGTTTTATAGCTTTGTCTATGACCCTTTCCTAAGTTTTCTCAGTCCATTTGGGTATGAAATCACTATTTTGATTTGCCTTAGACATCGCCCTGTGTAAATCATGCTCTAAAATATCAAATTACTCACTGAGGTCAATCCCTTTTGCTCCAGACAGGGTCAAACTCTATCCCCTCTACTGAAACTTAAACAGTAAAGTGAAGAAGGTAATGTTAATGCCACTTACCTCTAGCAGGTAATTAATATCCAGGTCCAAAAGACATCTGAAAGGAAGATTCCCTTTTCTTTTCTCCTTTTATTTCCATTAAATTTTCAGATATGAATATTAATAAGATATACTCCATTTACTGCAATAAATATCACAAACAGCAGGCCTGCAGTTATAACTGGACAGCTGAAACCCTGGCAAATGCCCTTTTCACTTCTCTGAACAAAAGAGGGTGGTTACCTAATATACACGGTACATCCCGCAAGATTTTTATGGCTGGTTAGGTTCTTTCTGAGGATTGCTTAGCTAACTCTTCCAATGCTCCCATCATCAGATTGGCCAGCTGTGACCTATAGGTACTTTTGTGGAAATTAAAATTGCTATCTAAGTAAAATGAGGACAACTTTCTTCCATTCCACGAGAATGTGTATCAGGAAAGACAAATTAAGTAATTTGTTACAGTAGGTACAGAGTCGAGTTTTTGTTTGAATATTATATTCAAACTTTATCTATAAAGGTTCCATTTTAAGATTTTTCTAGAAATTAAATTGTGATTTTTTCAAAACAGAAGATGCAAATGTAACGTTAATAATTTGGGAAAGACCATTCTGTCAGTGTTTTCGTGCCTTCATGTAAATATGCTTATGAATAAAATCTAGTGCAAGTGAAAACGACTATTTGAAAATGGCATGTTTTGAACTTGCCAATATACAGAACATATTGGTTTTAAAAGATTTTTCCATAAATGGTCAGCAGCTCTTTAAGGAAGTCCATTTTTGCAGGAAACAAAGTCAGTCAGCTGAGGATACCATAAAACCAGTAATGCTATCAGGACAAAGTAGGGCTCTTATCTCAAAGGGATTGATTGATTGATAGTCATTTCATGGAAACAGTTATTTTTAGAAATTCAAATTAGTTTCCATTAAAGCTACTGCTTTTAATTATTAAAAAAAAAATAGATTTACTAAAATTGAACTCTTAAAGTGAGATTTAATAAGGTGAATATTGAAACTCAGAAATGGTTTGAAAAATTCAGTTTGCTTTAAAACTTTTATGTTTTTCTGATCTGAATAGACTCTTCCCTTTGAAATTCAAGCTAATATTTTGACCAACAATAGTTTATATCTTTAAATGACAAAGATTGAAATGTAATTTCAAAGATAATTTGAGAAATGTATTTACATGAATTTGTTTTGCGTTCTGAAATTTTTTTAAATACTTTGTCTAAAATTTGGTTTTAGAAAAACATTTGCAATGTAAAGATGATAAAATTCCTTCCTGAACCACTCTAAACATAATGATAGAGCCTTGAAAAGGCAGAACTAAGAAATAATGTGTTTTGGTTTTTTTACTCATCAAAGAATGTTTGAAATACTAATTCATACTGATCTTATGTATGATTGTCTGAAGCCCTGTTTATTCAAGCAGTTTTTAGTTACCCACATTTTTGTTTAAAATAAGAACAAAATAACTGTCTGCTTTCGAAAGCACTTTGTTGCACTCTTGTCTTCCCAAAGATATTTGTGCAATGGCTTTTTAGTTTCTGCTGTCTTTTTAAGAAAATAAATTTCAAAGTTGTGTCTGTGGATAAATGAAACACACAGGTTTATATTTATAAAATATGTATTTTATACATTTATACAGAATATCCAAAAGGTGGTTCTGTGCTCATCCAGGATGTAAACCTCACTTTTGGAATTAGGTAGCCAGTGCCAAGAAAGAAACACAGTATTAAACTCAGTACAATTTTATATTAAGGTTTCAGTTTTAAGATTTAATATATTAAATTTAAATTTTCATTACTAACACAGATAAAAAAAAAAACCAACAAAGAAAGCTGATAATCGAAATGACGAAATTTGTAAAACTGGGAGATTCTTCAGGTCTCAGATAAAATTTGAGATGCAGAATACCAGCAATTCGCTGTGGGTTGAGTCAGGTTGTCAGGGTTTTGAGGGCTTGTTTACAGAAAGTAGGGGTGGATGCTTGTGCCCACCCACATGTCTATATACATACTTTATTTTCTATTTCCATCTCATTATTTCATTTGCATTAAATACTTTCACATTTTTAGTGGGCTTTGGTTTTGAATTAAAAATTCATTTTTAAATTTCAGATTTTTTTTTTTTTCTGGATAAAGCTGCTTAGTTTTAATGTACTTTTTAAATTCTACTGCCAAAATCATGTTATTGAGACGCAATAAAAAGGTAATTTACAACTTTATTGCTTGCGACTTCAGTACTCGGTTTTAAAGGGCATGATGTCACTGTAACCATATAACTATTGCTAACAGATTTGTCAATTGTCATTGCAAAGAGTAACAGAATAGTACTCTGCAAGGTGCTTGAGTGTTCAACTGGAAAGATTATTATATGATCTTGAAAAAACATTGGGTTTCTTGATTGCCTAATATGTCAACTGATTTGTTAGCTACTGGAAGAAAATAAACAAGTTCTGTATGTTTTCTGTTGAAGGAAATGTATTAACAGACATTTTGCTAACACAGACAAGTCAAAGTGAACAGAAATTTCATAACAGATGATTATAGAAGAAAAAGATCAGAAAATTTTAACAAAAACAACCCAATTAAAAAAAAATCACCTCCTATCTTTTTGCTCATGTAGTTCTTATAATAAACTGATCAGAGTGTCAAAAGCCTGAGGACAAATAAAACATAGGTGTATGGTGTCTACAGACAAGTCAGTATAGAGAGCACTTTAGGAGTTTATGAATATTTCTGTCAAATAGAGGCCCAAAAAAAAGCTGAAATGAAAAATGCTTATTTGATTTCTTTCTAATTCACTCATTAAGCCACATGCAATGGTGAAGTTTGTCACTAGATTCAGTGACAACAAGTTTTGGCCAAGTTAAATCAAAAAGAGTTGGCAAAGTGTTTTTATGCTGTTGCAGGTGTCAAGATGCATACAGAAAAGGGAGATGCCATTGATTCACTTTTCGTGGATTTCCAAAACTTCTCTGATGAGCAAAAGTTCTTAAAGAATTTAACCTGCTGTGACACAGTGGGAATTTTTTCACATGGAGGGGAAAAAAAAATACTTGGATGTTAAATAGCAAGTAAACTTTCAGTATTCATTGTGGAGGAAGTGACTTCAAGTTTCCATGGAGAGAGCCTATATTGGATCCATATTCCAAAAAATCACTTGGAATAAAGGTGTGAATAGTGAGAGGACAGAATTTTTCTGATGATATTATGAATGTAAAGGCAATGACCCATTGTGAAGTGCTGCATAACTTTGTGCTACAGAGTATAAAATTCAGATTCAGCAGATATGAAGCACACAACTGGTTGAAGAACCACCTTCTTTTGCTTTCTTTAACATGACATTTTTATTTTTTGTTGCATCTAAAAGTAATTTGGAAGACTGCTGGCTATCTAAATCTGTCGTTGGCATGTAGTATTTAAGATCTTCAATTGGCTGAATGGGAATTTTTAATCAGGAAATGTAAAAAAACCCAACTGACCAAGAAAATGGCAGATAAAATTTAATGTTGATAAATGCCTAGGGAGAAAAAGCTGTTCTATCTTTACATATACAATAAAGAGTATTTTTATACTTTCCATTTACCAATTAATTATAATACAACTGTGGAAATGCTAAATGCCGAGGCCAAACAAACATAAATCAAATCCTAGGAAACAAAGAAAGAACAAGATAGGTGGTGGTGGTATTATTATTATTACATGGTGCCAGGCCACAAATATCGTGCCCAGTTTTGTTTCTTGGGCTATTACCCTTTTTCTCCAAAATTTCAGAGAAACATAGGAGAAGTAGTACTTCAGGACAAGCACAAATATGCCTTTTTTTCCTGTACAGAGTGGCCCCGTGATCTGCAGCTCTCATGGTTTAAGGAGAATCTTACATGAAGGGGTAGAAGGGGTTAAAATATAAGAGTAGATAGTCTATATTCGTAGTGGATGGAATTGACCATGACATTTCACAGGGACCTGCAGAAAAATTTTGAGAGAAAAGTTTTGGAGAAAATTTCAGGAATTGCATAAAACTTTTTTAATATAACAATTCACTTTTCTGAGCCATGGCCTATTAATTACAAAAAGGAATAGAGCAAAGAATATGATGAACAATTGTGAAACTTCTGTTTTCTAGAGGAAGTTATAGATACTGTTTGATTAAATTCTGTAGAAAAATTTATGAGAAACAGATTTTAAATAGGCTGGTTTAAATGTCTCTCTTCACAGCACTGATCTAGAATCTGGGCCAAGCCATAGGTGAAATCCTCTCAGAGTCTTTGGCAGCAAAATTTAGTTTAAGAAGTTTTCACATCCTTATGGCTGCTTTTCCTACTTCAGTGTCTGCTTCCTGACCTATCATTATTTTATTAAGCCTTTTTTTTTTCTTTTTAATCTAAGAGTTCACACAAGTGAAGGATATTACACATATCTATCTAATACTTATTTGCTAGATACTTGGTTAAAAGTCACACTCTGTACCACATAAAAATAGCTGAGTACTGTGAGAGAAAGGTAGGAGATAAGAATGATCCAATACAGCTAGTAGCTATCTGTAAACCAATTGTGAAGTTCTTATATTTGTTACAAAGAAAAAAAAAAGTTGGATTTGATTTCAATTTTAATCCTAATGTTGATAAATTGAGAAATAGGGGTTTTTTGTTTGGTTTGTTTAATAGTACTTCCCAATTTCTAAGCTTGCAATGCAGTAAAGCCTCATCACTTCTGTTTCTTCAGGCATCAAACCTTGTGTCTCCAGTCATCAAGCCCATAATACAGAGGAATCTAGACAAACTGGCACTATAAGGATCTGAGTTCAGTCATCAGGAAGCAGCTTGAGAGATCAGGATTTTATGGATAAATATTACTTTGAAATCTTGAAGATCTATGTTAATCAAGCACAAAGTGCCATTATTGCTGTTTTCTATGAACGATCTCTCTATGGCTGAGTTCTTGTGGTCCATGCTATTAATGAGATACCACGGGTATGAGTAAGCGTAGACAGATGTCCTGGTTTCGGCAGGGATAGAGGTTAAACCACGACAACAGATTGTACTGCTGATTGCAGGAAATGTTCACAGACTACAAGGTGTGCTGGTTTTGGCTGGGGTAGAGTTAAATTTCTTCATAGTAGTTAATATGGGGCTACGTTTTGGATTTGTGCTGGAAACAGTGTTGATAACACAGGGATGTTTTAGTTACTGCTGAGCAGTGCTGACACAGGGTCAAGGCCTTTTCTGCCTCTCACCCCACCCCACCAGCGAGCAGGCTGGGGGGGCACGAGAAGCTGGGAGGGGACACAGCCGGGACAGCTGACCCCAACTGACCAAAGGGCTATTCCATACCATATGATGTCATGCTCAGCATGTAAAGCTGGGGGAAGAAGGAGGAAGGGGGGGAATGTTTGGAGTGATGGTGTTTGTCTTCCCAAGTCACCGTTACGCATGATGCAGCCCTGGTTTCTTGAGATGGCTGAACACCTGCCTGCCGATGGGAAGGAGTGAATGAATTCCTTGTTTTGCTTTGCTTGTGTGTGTGGCTTTTGCTTTGCCTATTACACTGTCTTTATCTCAATCCATGAGTTTTCTCACTGTTACCCTTCCGATTCTCTCCCCCCTCCCACCGGGGGGCAGTGAGCGAGTGGCTGTGTGGTGCTTAGCTGCTGGCTGGGGTTAACCACGACACAAGGCAAGCAGGTTAGAGCTGTTAGGCATTTACGGTAATATAAACAGGGAAATTAGGTAGGTTCAGAGTCTTAATGGCAAGAAATGTTGGAAACAAGACCAGTTAAATGCGGGATTACAAACTGCAAAGGTTGGTGATGCATCCTACTTGGTGAAATACCAGTAATGAAGAGCAGGGTTTTATCAGATGGTGCAGCAGTCATCTCAGTGACTGAACACAGTGAGAAAAGGGCTTGACTTACAGGCTAGTAGACAAAGACAGTGAGCATAGGCAGTGTGTGAAACTATTTAAGAAAAGTGAAAAGTGTGTAGTAGGTGTAAAGAGCAGTTTATTTTAGGAACAGAGAAGGTGAGAAAATTCATTTAGCAAATACCCAAAAGAATCTTGTGCTGTCAAGCAGTAAAAACTGATAAACACTTTATAGAGTTTTTAATTTATAAAAATATTTGTATGCAGTGCTCCAGGCACACTTATAATCCTCTTCTTTAGCACATATAAAAATATAAGTTGACCCAGTATCAACATCTACCAGTCTGTTAGATATGGGAGAAGTGATCAGCACTTCAGACTCGGGTACTGCAGCATTTCTGTTTTCATGGGCTTGTCTGTTAAAAATCTATGTATAATGTAACTTTCTTGTACATTGTGCTTCCCTGATATGTAGACACTCTTTGTGTAAACTTCAAGTTGAATCATCTGCAATTTTAAGAATACCCTCAAATTGTCTTATTTTTTCATATAATTGTAGCTATTAAATATTGAATAGAGTTATGGAAAGAACAGTCGCAGGGGAGCGTTAAGTTCTCTTTTTTTATTCTCAACACAAGTCCTTGTGCACAAAAAATAATAATCATAGCTTAACCGGAGTGTCATAAATTTTCTGGCAAAACAGTTGGGAAGGGTACACACTCTAGCTTAGGGAGATCTTAATGAAAAATGATATACCAAGAGCAATTTCTCTTCTATAATGAGGGAACTTTCAATTTCCATTGATCTCAGCTGTAGATGCATCACATAAGAATCTTGTAAGTTACAAGATTTAAAGCATTAAGCTTAAGCTGACATTTTCTCTCTTAAATTTAGCTGTAACTTGTCACCCTATTTATATACTTCACAAAGCACTAGGCAGCTTTGCATGAGACTATTCCCAGTAGGAGATCATAGAAAACTCCATCTTCCAAACACTCTGTCTTACTCAAATTACAAAAAATGCAGTGTTTAAAAATAATTTTAGCCATATTTTCTTCTTAAGCATCCTTCAGTTGCTTTTAGTTGTGGATAAATTCACCTGAACTATGATAGTTCTTTCTCAGTTCCTCATCAGCTAGAGTGATCCTATTATGCTTGTTAGCTTGCTTTCAAGCCCTGACTTCTACAAAATATATTAAAATCTGTTATGAAATACATACCCTTTTCCTAAGGTGCTGCGTGATGGCCAAGAAAAAAATTAATAGAGCAGAGAGTAAAAGATTATGGTCTGACTAGTAAATATTGCAAAGATTTCTATTTTCTTGCTCATATTCAGTTTTTAATGGTTAATTGAAAGGGCTGATAGCGAAACCCTCCTTGTTAATCAAGAGTTAGAAGGCATGGAGTGTTGTAAGATCTATACAGAGAAAAATAGCAGTTGCAAGCAAATCCCCTACCACTCCTGGCAATATGGAGAAATATGGAATATGCTGGAAAAGACTCAAACAGTACTGTATATTAAAGAAACATGGACAAACTGGAAAATGAGCTTTGCACGTAATCATGGCAATCACAAAGAATTTAGTTGTATAATACCTAATAGGTTTCCTAAAGATAGTAGGGGAAAGGAACCCCCTGTGAAATAGTGAAAATGAGAATCATTAGGACAAAGTGGGAAAAGGAACTATAAAATATATGCACAAGAGACTAACACAGAATGAAACAGAAGCGGGGAGATTTGGTGTAGACTTTTAACTGCTGACTTGTGAGTATTCCAGAGGGAATTCTTCAGACAGAAGATAATGTCAAAGATCTATGGAAATTGAAGAAGTTTATTAAATTTGTAGTAAACATAGCAATTATGCTAAAACTGCAAAGAATGCAAGAAAATGTGGGGTATATTCTGTGTCAGAATATATTTCCAGAGCAAATCCAAAGTACTTTTTATAGGCACTGTGATCAAGGCGAACCCACATGAAGTAACATTCAAGTAACACATGATACTGGGACAACTGATATTAGAATATTCAATGGATAAACTGAAAGTCTAGAAATGAAGGATTTGCTTTTGTCTCTGAAAGACTTTAATGGAAAGAAACTTTAGCCTGTTGTCACTGTTTAGCATTGAGAATGTGCACATTGATCTTATTTATGAAACAAGTTTGAGGGGGTACACACAGGCAGGTAACTCATCACCAGCCTTTGCACTAGTATCTAGTTTCATGAAGAGCGCATACTCTACAAAGATAAAGTCAGCGTGGATACAGACGCATTGCTGTTCTCTTCATAAAAGATGTGTTTGTAAGAATTGGGAACCTTCCAGTGACTGATTCTTTTAAGATGCAAAACCTACAGTGTCTTGTACATAAAAAAAGAAATATCCACAAATGTGAAGGAGGAGTCCCTAAGAGCTGCAAAACATGGCAACAGCTAGCATCATATAGAAAGAGAAGAATACATAAATTAGACTCTTTCCCTGATATTTAGAGAGAAAACAGAGAGGTCTACAGCTGTGTAAGGACCCCAAGACATTATTAAAAAAAAACCCCAAAAGCTTTCATTTGCCAAGAGGAAGTGAAACACTACTAGGTTTATCAGCAGGTTAGGTGGCTTCTCCAGGTTTTGGCAGGTCTCTTTAAGTGAAAAGACCACTTTCACATTGCTCTTTGCCCATTATTCTTCCCAGCTGCCTTTCATAATGTGATGTGCTTGAAATGCGAATCACCTGGGAGGGCAGCCCTGGACTGCTGTGATGTGGGCCTTATTTGTATACGGCAGTGCTGCTCTTGAACATCAGTAAAGATGGAGCAATTCAATGGAGAATTAATAACCTCAGACTGAATTAGACCAAATTTCAATTTTAGCATTTTATTTTGGAAATCCATTAACCTCAAAGATATTAATGTACTGAAATCTAAATATAAGAACAGAGTTCAAAGTTGTTAGAAATACTGAACTATGTCAGCAGGTTCTGCTAGTGTTGTAATAAAATACAAATTTGCCTAAAACATTTCCAGAAGGCCACCCTGGTGACAAGGAAGCCAAAGAATGAAATTCAATCATTTAAAGCATATTCCTGCTGGTTCCATCACTAACATTTTTTTTTTTTTTAACCCATTGGTAGCACTCATACATATCCTACAAATGTAACTAGAAGCAGCTGAAATAGAGTATTACAGAACATATTATTTGCCATTTTTGTACATCAAGAATTATACACGACTATAGAGAAAATTAGTACAAAGTCAGGATAAAAAATTAACTTGAGCATATAAATGAGCAAGATTTCATAGTTCTATTAAGAAGCAGAAACTGATCACGTGTTGTCTTCTAATATTGGATAAACACTTGACAAACAGATGCTAATATTGATCATAAAAAGTGCCTGGTTTCTTGTTTGCTGAAAGGACATTTCCAGTACAGTAATTTGGGAAGATTTCTGAAATGCCGTTAGAGATTGGTCAAAATATGTTATGCCTCTACTAGAGTTACTGAATCAGGTATTCGTATTAGTGGTAGATTGTTTCTATCGTATTGTTTTCATTAAGAAGCTTGAAAGAGGTCTTAAAGACCTTATAGAGAAAGAATTCATTTAAAAGTAAAACTTCCATGAGGTGTGGTGATTATACAGTAACGTTAATGTTTTTACGAGTCTTTATTGTAACTTTTCATTACCTTATTGAGGACTCAATACTGAAATCAGGTTTCCTTTAAAAAAGGAGTAATTCTATTCATAACAATAATTCTATTTTTACAGAGCTGTGCAATCTGGAAAAGCACTATTGATAGTTGTGACACTACTGTAATATCATATCAGGTTATTGGTTTGCTACATCTGGTTAATGCAATAGTACATCCTTATGAACCCACAGGCTCCTGAGAGCCGTATTACTTCATTGTAGTTGTAGATTTCAGAGGTAACATGAGAAATTATTTTTACTCCCTTTATTCCCTTCCTCCCTATTCATAAAGGCTAGAACTTTTAATTCTCATTAAACTTAAAACAAAAAAAAATCTAATTTGATTATGTGAGTTTAGGACCTGGGGTTTTATGACTTGGTCTATATGCCCTTTCTCTACTTTTGGCCATCAAATAAAATGCGTGCTGAAGTACAGAAATTTAATCTCTGTCATGTCAGATGCTAACCTTAGCTGGCTAGCTGATATGCACAGAGCCAGAATCTGCCTATAATAGCACCCAGGAGTTAGTGAATTAATCTAACCTGATGAAGTGTGTCTCCTCAGTGCATAAATCAGCTGGAATAATGTCATTGATATGGAAGGAGGATGTGGAGAAAAAGAAGTTTGAAATGAGCCACAGCTGAGAGAAACCTGCTTATGGATAGGGCCTTAATATTAAGTACCTGTGAGCAGTCAGTGGGAGTCAATTTTGGCTGTTTGATTTCCTCAAGGTTCTGTGGTATGTATTTTTTATTTTAAAAAAATAGTTGAGTAATATATACTGCAGTATAAGTGAACTATGATTGTTTTCATCCTTGTGTTCCTTGTGTGTAATGTGCATGTTTATATTTGCAATACCTTTTCAACCTTTCAGTATTTTGCATCACATCGATCCTGACTTCAGTTGCCACTTTAGTGTGTTTTGACATTATCATAGAAGAATTGGAAGAATGCAAACTATCAGTAAGAAAATGAGAGTTAAACTCTTTGGTAATTAAACAAATTATGTGCAATTTAAATAGCAAATCATTCTCAGTAATTTACACAAACCTGGCTAATTCAGAACCCTAATATTCTTCCTATAGAAAGGTTAGAAAATTCAATACGCTCATGTTACTGCAAGAAGTGTGCATAAAAAGAGGAGGGATTGCAGAAACCACCAGTCAGTTCTGTATCACGTTTTGATGCTTTAAATAGTTAATGTATTCCAGCAAACTGACTGTACTACCAAAGCTGGATAATTTGGATACTTTTCTAATTCAGGCCATCATTAGATGTTTATTGTTATGAAGTCATTATTGCTAACTATTACTTTAAGAATGAATGACCACACAGGATATGAAGTAATTTAATAAATGTAAAATTTTAGACTGTTTTATTCCCCACAGACAAAAATTGGTATTTTCTCTGTGGCTCACAACAGGTTTAATGGATACAGAGAGAAGACAGTGTGCAATAAAGTGTGAAACAAAACATTAACTGCAAATAAATAGAGAAATTTCTCCTCAGTTATTATAGTTTCAAGCTTTTAAATGGCATGGCATCCTAAATTTATATTATAATAACAGTTAAGTGTGCAAGGTTCTCTAAAGCTCACCCAAAGAATAAGTAGTGTTAGAAACATGTATTCTCACAGCAACTGTTTGTGCAGCAGAAGCAATATGTTAAAAAAAAAAAACATAAAATTTAAATAGGAGAGATTTCTTTTTATTTAGTGAGTGACAAAGCAGAATTAAGACCTTTGGTCCTGGGTTTTGTCTCAGCTTCAACAGGTAAAAACTTCTTATGGTGTGACGACCTGCAAGCGATAAACAGTTGAAAACAAAAGCTTATTGTGAACTATTGATTGAAAAATAAGGTTAGGGTTTAAAAAAAAAAAAAAAAAGGTGAATTTATCAAGATGAAACGCTTTGCCAGTCAGGAGGAGGAAAAGAAAGGTGTGGAGGCTTGACCTTGGGCAGCTGACAGGCGGCCACCCAGCTGCTCTCTGTCTCCCTCCTCAACAGGACAGTGGGAGAAAATGAAAAATCAAAAGCTCAGGGGTTGAGATGAAAACAGGGGGATTACTTACCAGTTACCATCACAGGCAAATAGCCTCCATGGGATGCAGGGAAATACCCGCTCCTCTGCGGTCTCTCCACAGGCTGCAGGAGAATCTCTGCTCTGGGCCTGGAGCACCTCCTCCCCCGCCTCTTTCCCTGGCCTTGCTGTTCCCAGGGCCGTTCCCCACACTTTTTCCCTCACACCTTACTGCTGTGCAGTGTTTTGCCCTCTCTTAAGTCTGTTTTCACACAGGGGCCACCAGCCTCACTGATGGTCTCAGCTGTGGCGGGTCCGGCTGGAAGCGGTTGGAACTGGCCGTGTCTGGCACGGGGCAGCCCCTAGCTGCTTCTGACGCAGGCTGCCCCTGCACCCACCACTGCCAACACCTGGGCACCTGCACCCCGTGCAAAAGGTTTGTGGAAAAAATGAAATAAGTTTAAAAATCTTCTATTACAGCATCTCTTAAACCAACATCTGTTATGCTAAAATCCCTTCAAGAAGTTAAGTCTGTAAAAAGGCATAAAATCTAAAACAATTTTAAAATTACTGAATTTTTTTTTCCTTACTTAACAAAATCATTGAGACTTTTCCATCCCAATTCAGGGCAATATGCATTCAAAATCTGAAATACTCAAGCCACTGGCAATTTTTCCTGTAAAACGTTAGTAAAGACTAAGCTGACCATCAGAAACAAAAATTCACAGGGAGCGAAAGAGAAAGAAGTGAGCAAATATGACACCATAATATTTGTTTAAAGTGCAAGCTGAAAGCGTTCGATGTTGGTAGATCCACTGGAGCTTTCCCCCCATCTCTGCATCCTCTGTAGTAGAGGTGCAGATTCCCCTAACTACAAGAAGTAGTAAAAGAAGTTGCAGGTTATCACGCTTCATCACTTTTTCTTTAATCTCCATGTAAAGATGATTAATTTCAAGCTCTTTCAAATCCATAGCATTCACCATGCAGGGTGGTAGAAAATCAAGACCATCTCAAGAAGCTGTTTCTTACATACTGCAGAACTTTACTCTTTTTTCTTTCCCCGGTAGGTTTGCAGTGAAATCAGCCAAATGACATTAGCTATGCTTTAAATTCCAATTTCCACAGTTCTTTCGTTCTGTATCTCACTCCTTTTTTCATCTCACCACCTAACTTCCTTAGGTTTTAAGTGTAACGAATCTCAGACTCCAGTGAATAAAGAAAAATAGAAAAAGAGGAAACTATCATGAGCCTATGAATTTGTGCTTCCCAGGTTCAGAAGGTTTTCTGGGGTTTGATGATATCCAGCCATTTTTATAGTTATTAGCTGATTTTGGTACCCTACACAATCTTTCTCACTGTCCGTCAATAGTTACTGACCCTAGAGAATACAGTGGTGGAAGTGAAAACTACAAAAAATATAAACTGATAACGAGTACAGGTTCTGCTTCCTCAAAATGATTTGTAAAACTGTTGCCACCATCAGGGTATGAAGTGCTTTCTCTCCACAGAACTTGAGTCAGATTATACCATTTGTATTTCTGTATAATTCTAGCCAGAACTGTTGGCATAGAGCTAATGAACATTGTTTAGTGTCTGTTGGCTGAGACAGGCTTATTTTTGTGAAGCTACTAAGAATGACCTCAAAACTTCAGTGTATTCTAAGGGATGATCATGACTACCTGGGAAAGATGAGGTCTGGCATCTGCATGGCACACAAAAATACCCCTTATTTTTAAAAAAATTGGAGAATTTTCTAGACGCTTAAGCAAAAAGTTGCGTCACAGCAGACTTGTCCTCTGATTGCAGTGTAAACATACTATGATTGAATATAATTGTTCTTGTTTTCGCATATAGATGTAATTTTAGAAGCCATGAAGATTTAAGTTGCTTGGACTGTGAATGCTTTTTATGTTTTATATCTGAAATCAAGCTTTGATTAAATGCACAAATAGACAAGCCCTATAATATCATTCTATAAATGTTTCCTCAAAATCAGAACAAAATTATTTTGTTTACTTTCAAAAGCATGCTGTTGCACTCCTGTTTCCCCCAAAATATTTGTGCAATGGCTTTTTAGTTTTCACTGTCTTTTTAAGACAAGAAATTTCGAAGTTGTGTCTGCAGATAGCTGCAATACATCGGTGATACATTTACACAGAATATCTGGAAGGCGGTTTCAAAACTGAAACACATGATCTCACCAATATTATGATCCCAGAGAAAGCCCAGTACCACAATGTGGGAGCTGCTGTCCTCAGGCTACAGCTGTGTCAGTACTGGACCAAGGGGACGGGACAGCCCAGCTTGTTGGGTGATACATCCACCACCAAGTCATTGCTCCAGTGAAAGTCTCTGTAATCTATTTCTTAGAGAGTGTGTCCCATATGCTATCTTCCATCCATGTGTTTTCATCTGCATAACCCTTTTATTTTGGATAAGATTTATTCTTGCCTTTGAAGTGGCCATCTTATTGGGGGTTTTTTCCATCTAAAAAAAAAGTTAGTAATATAGTTAAAATCTCACCATCTGCCTCTAGCTGTTAGACTTCCACAGGATATAGTATCTGTCCAAATTTTACAGACTTGCTTTCATTTGCATGGATAACTTCCTCCCAGGTATTGTATTTGAAAGATAGAAGTTACAGTTTTTCATATCTATATTCATGTATTTTAACCTAAAATGTCTTTTTATCTTCATTTTAAAATAAAAAGACCTGCCCTGCAAAAATGCAGCCTCTCAGTTTCACTATAAAGTTTTTCTACAATGATATATAAAAGAATGACAGCTTGTGGCCTAGGTAGTCAAATATTATCATTTTCTTCCTGTGAGTGCTGTAAGTTTATAATCAGCAAACATTAGCCCAGACTCTTCTTGCAATTACACCATTGTAAATATTGCGTCACTCAATTTAATGCTGGATTTTTTGTAGATTATCATGTGGGGTTACCTGTATCTTGCAGCACTTGATATTAAATGCTAATGAAAAAAGCATAAAATCATGACAGATATGTTACAAAAGTTTAGTGGCAATAGTTATGGAGGATTAAAACTTCATAATGAATTGAAATAGTAGGAACCTTATTTTTACTGTAATTAATCTGGTATGAAGTTTATTAAACTGTGATGCCATTTCTGTACAGTGAGTTCTGTTTGATAAGAGTTGCTTAAACCAAATATTATTTGTGAGAAACGAAACTGTATTTATAAATTGTGAGAAAACAAATGTTCTTTTCTTTTTTCACTGGGCATAACCTGAATCAACAGCATTGTAAGTGGTTTTACACATCATATTTTGCTATTCCCTTTGTTTCCCAAGATCTGTGTGCTTACTTTATAAATTAAGGTAGCATGAAATAAATTTGCAATCTTTTTTTGGACCAGAAGAACCTCATAAAAATGATCTTGCTTTGCTTCATTACAACACCTGCTTGCAGTAAGATGGGATCTTATCTATTTCTGTAATAAAGTGCCATGGTAGAGCTGTGCTCTTAATTATCCTGCTAAATAATGGGACACATTTAAAGCCTTTCCACTCCATCTCCCAGTGCTCATTAGTGTCATTTATGAATTATTTGTCTGCCAGTTTTTGCTTTTCCACAAAAAAAATTAGTGTTAAATGCATATTCTGATATAAAATGAATGCATAATTAATAATCCCTCCTGTTTCAGAATTTACTCTTTAACAACAGAAGAAATGCCAAGTGTTTTACTGAAAGCCAAGGTACTGATAAGTAACGTAGGTATCAATATTTCAATGTATCTTGTTGTTGGGGAAAAAAGTAGTACCTTGATACAGCAGTTTTAATAGATTAAGCTATAACAATTAGATAATCATTTTATAACTCTTCTTGTTCACTTGACATGTTGAACAAATGAAGTATTTTTCAGTTATGATAGATTTACATGTACATTGTCTATCAGATAGCTGCTACAAAAGGAATGCCTTATTATGAAAATGTAGGATGAGTTGAATATTGTAGCAATTAGTCTGAATTCTTAAACTTGTAGTGCTTAGTGGGTAATAGGGGGAGTTAAAACCACTAAATATTTTGCTAATAAATATTTTTTATATTGCAGAAACTTATTTAACATCGAAAAAGTTCTTGGGAAGTGTTTACAGTTTTAAATATGAGTTAGGAGTGATTGATTAAAACTTTATCAATGGAACATTAATGTCAATAAAAAGTTTTTAAACTGACAATAAGGCATACATCACTGAGCATTAATCATTAGGAGATCTTAAAATAAAAATACATATGAATTTAGTTAGCACACTTGAACTGTCTGATATTAAATGACCAGAGGAAATTGTTAAATGGAATTCTGTGAAAGAAAATATCTCATTTCCTTTAGCGTACGCTTCCAGTATTAAGACTTGCTTAAGAATAAAAACTGCCTTTTGTGGATTGTTTAACCGAGTGTTGTAATTGCCTGGTTGTGTGTACTTCATTAGGGCAGGAAGAGATTTGAAGCATTTTTTCTTCTCAGAAAGCATAAAGTATATGACTGACCTAGAAATGACTTTGACTTGCTCGCAGGTATGCGAGTTGTCATAGCGGTCCATTGGGCAAATAGAACAGGATTTTCATATGATCAGTAGGCAGCATTTGCTCAGAACACAAAAAAAATATTCCTCTGCCATCTCAGTGAAGAGCATAACCAGTTCCTACAGCAGGTGGTACCATTGGATCGTAACACAAATCTGGGACACAACCCCCTTGGAAGCTGAATGAACATCCATCTATGGAAAAACCCCGCAAGCCCAGGTGCACATGAGTTTGTGTTGACTGTGAAGGGGCTAAACAAAGTTGAAAATGGTCTTTCAAAAAAGACTAAATGTGTTGTAACCACTTAATCTCAGTATGAATGACCCTGTGGAGGTACCTCATTTGGTCAAAACCTTGCAAATATTGATCAAACTGATGACATAAACACCCATCTGAAACCACAAGATCTATTCTGCCTTTTGCCCTGTGACACTTCTGCTTTTCTTGGGATAAAATTTGAGAGGCATACAAGCTTTCCATTCCATAGTCTTCAGTGTGGGGGGAAGGAGGAAAAAAGTGGAAGAGGCTTCCCTGATTTATCTAAATCCAGAGGGTGGCAATCCTGGGTTAATGCCAACGGTGACAGGCCAAGGAAAGCAGAAAAAGCACAAGTAGGTCCTTCTGGCTTAGCGTAAATGGGAATCTTAAGCTAATCAATGGCATTCTTACGCTAGAGTAATGGTGGTTGGGTGGCACAGTACAGAGCCTGGGTGGCTGGCACCGCCTGCTGCATTACCGACATTTGTCCCATATCAGAAAGCGCCAGTCACTGTCCGGGGTTAAGCAGCCCTCTGTGTAGCCCTTCACAGAGCACGTTTAGTGAGCAACGACGGACTTGCCGTGCGAAATGTGACTAACCTGTGGTCTCGTTAGGTACACAAAAACAGATGATGCAGTTCCTAAAAGAAAGGCTGACGACTTACGTTTAAATAGCTGTCGGGCTCTAGGCTGCTAACTTCCCTGCTGTAGTTCAAACAGAACTCAAAAGAGCAGCACCATTTCCACTGACAGCACTACAATGTTCAATTTCCTGTAGGCACTTAAAGGGCTGTGTTACATATTATAATTTCTATTATTTTATTCTGCATAAAATATAGCTTTGTGTTTTGCAGAAACCGGAGAACTTTTGTATGAGTGGTTTTTTTAAAAAAACACACCGATGAACAGGAAGGGAGGTGGAAAAGCAAGCGAGGAAGAGCACAAAAGAAAGGGCAGAGGGAAATAAGGAAGAGCAATCAATGATGGAATTGCCGTAGGGTGATTGGCCTTTAAGAATTAATGACTTCTTATTCATCTCTGGTCATTCAGCCTTCCTCCAAAGGTGAGAAAAAATAACCCTCGTGACATGCTAAATCACTGCTGGTGAAAGGAAAATGGGAACCTTATTGCTTTTATTTTTTTTATTTTTTAAAAAAGCAAAGAGGTGGTTTGAATCTTGCAGACAGAAGACAAAATGGTGTCAAAAAGAGTACAGGCCAAAAATGCAGAGTTGGAAGGCTCAACCCCAGGATGAAATTTGACAAGTATAAACACATATCTCAGAAACACCTGCTTATCATCCTCCTTTGCCTCTCTCACCAAAAAGGATGTGACATAGGTCTTGAAGAATATCTGCATAGCCCAAAGTTGATAGGAAAAGAGATGGAACCTTTGCAAACCAAGGAACTGTTTGATATCCTCTATGCACAAGGTTCCCTGTGTTGAAAGAAGTGACTTTGAATCTATTTTTGACTGTTACTTTATACACGGTTATTCAGAAGGGGCCAAAGACAGATTAGCTGCACAGTCATCAGTTCAGGGACAAGTGTAGGGATGAGAAGGAAGAAATAGAAAAATAAGTCCTCAATTTTCTGGAAAATACAAGTAATTGTATCATCCTTAGGGCTGGATTGGAATGAATTCAGGTTAATTTCGTTTATGTGGACTACGGTCTATTTCCGACATCTTTCCATGACTCCAGTCCCATTGAGTTTTCGCACCTAAATTTTTGGTTTGAAGCTTGTATCTATGTTAATAAACTAAACTGTGCCACGACAGGTTCAGCTTACTATCGAACTAATAGCATGCTCTATGGTGGCCTGTACCGGCTGACCTGTATACGGTTTGGGGGATTAGCACAGGCCAGAGGTCGTTCCCAAAAAGCAGTTTGAATATGATCATGCATAGAGGGGTGGTAGGGGGAAAGACTTTTACAAACAGGCCGTGCCATTTGGCCTCAAGGCTGGACAGCATTTCCTGGCACTGGATAATTTACTGGAACAGACACCACAGAGGGGATCTTCTCCTGAACACACTGAAAGCTCATTAATCATGTTCAGCATAACTAATGTTGAAAAACAAAGTGAACAATGAAGATATACTAAAACAGAGAAGATGATTTCACATCTGTCTAGTTCAAAGAAGTATCTGTAAATTTTGAAAATGTGAGTAGAGCTAGTGATGTAGATTAAGCAATAAGATCCTGATTTTGGTCTTCTGAATTAATGCTGGGAAAGTCAGTGATGTAACCTGGTGTAAAACTGACAAATGTTAGATTAGAATCAGGCTATGAATTCTAATAATTATCACTTGTCTACTTACTGAGTATAAGATAACTGCAACTAATTAGGAGTATGAAAGAAAAGAAAGATAAGTGTGTGCAAACATTACAGCAGAGATTAAAAGTCTATTTATATGCTGTTATTTTTAGGGTAGGATTTCTATACAAAACATTGATAAAGCTATCTATTGTAACCAGCAGATCTGACCTGCAGTTATCTGATTATATATCTAAAAAGATACAGTAAATAAATCCAATCAGAAAACAAAATGCCATAGCCCTGGAGACACAAATTGATAGTGCAACACACTACAGAAGGATTTGTACGTTGTTTGAATTTACCCCTCAGCTTTGTGCTTTCAGATTGTTAATTTAGTAGAGTACTAGCATTTGAAAGAGGATGTGATGTGGAATTGCTTAAGAAATTGATTTAGATGCTTTGATATCTCCAGTGATCTAATAGCAAGTATTCCTAATGAAACAAATTGTTTATGTTGATGTGACTTTATCCCATTAAGGAATACAGTTTTGAGTTGTTGGTTTTTTTAATACCAACTGATCATGTTAATGAGAGAAATAGACTCGCAAACACAACAAAGACATTTCACCTTAAAGCAATAAAAACTAATAGAGATGCTGAAAACACTTTGGGAGTGATTTTTCTCTCGTGCAAATGAGAAGCGCATATCTGAAATAAGTCCTGAATGCATTAAATAATCCTTGCAATATTTATATATGCATTAATAATACAGGGAATAATATTGATATGTGAGGAAGTAACACCATTGATGCTAATGAAGTAAATCATACTAAACTTAGAGTAAGATGCATAAAAATGGGCACCAACTTGCTAATTATGCAACACATGAAAGCTATAAATAAATCTAGACCCATGGAAACATCAATTAGATGAAAGCATGTAGTGCATAAAGGCCAACCTGAAAGAATTATCCTGGATTTAACGCTTTAGGTTCAGAGTTTAAGCTCCACTCCTATACTGGAACTGTGCCACCTTCTGAAAAAACAGAGAGGTAATTAGTAAGTTATTCCAATCGACTAATAACTAGGCCAAGAAGGAACTACAACAATCTAACCTGAAAAACAGGAGTAACAACATAGAACCTGACTTCACTGCATGATTAGAAAAAATGTGGACTGGGCTTAGAAAAAGAACTGGTTGAAATAAGTGATCTTATAACTGCATTGGCAGTAGTGACTATTGACTCTATTGTACCTGCAAAGAAAGTCAGAAATTGGCAAACTAAATATTACAATCACAGGCTTGGTAGCCTTAGATATTTTTTCCTCCATCTACCTCTCTGGAATTTATCCTCTTCTGTAAATATTCCTATTCTACCATGAGTCTCTCAAACTGGGAAATCATTACAAAGGTGTCTCAGTTTTAAAACAAAAATTATACACTGAGCTGTGAAGTCTTAGGTAAATAAGTTACAAATTGCAACAGTGTGGACCATCAAGTTATTTTCACTGCTGCTCCAACAGCTCGAGTGACAGTGGAGGACTAAAATGAATGAGTTTTTGTCAGCACTTGACTTCAGGTAGAAAATTCAGCTAGAAGAAAAGTGATACCCAGCATTATATAATACAGATCTGCCATCTACCACAGTACATGCTAAAAATGCTGCTAATCCCATGTTTTGACCATCCGACTCTGTGCCAATTGTACCATTTTCCATAACATTTTTAATACTCTGCACTATGTACCCAACTTATGCTCTGGGAATGAGGCTTTGGTTCCACTGGGGTTGAGTTCAGTGAGCGAGGACTTTGTCTTACTCATCTCATTCATGTAAGTAGTCCATAGATTAGCCTGGAGTTATTTATCTGCATATTGTGTCAGTTAGCTATTTATTTTCTACTTGTCCTGTATTATTTGATTTCCAGCCAAGTATAAGTGGCCAGCTGTAACACATTTTCAAAATGAGGCACTTAATGAACATGTTTAGTGTTAATATAGTTATTTACGTGTTATATCTCACTGTTTTATTGCAGATGATAGGAAAATAACACTGTATATTGTTGGAAAAGGGTAACTGGGACGTGATTTTATGTTGCTAGAAAACAATATTAAATTCAGCAAGTGGGAGTTGTTTTAGAAAAATGAACTCCTAGAAAGTATAGAAAAACAGGAGGGAAAAAAACTGACAATTAAAGCTTCAAAGAGCCATCAAGTACAGTTTGGTGTCAAATATACAGAATTATACACAACAAAATACCAACAAATAAAAGTACAAAGCAATAAAAACAGAATTCTGCAATTCTAATTATTTATTTCATTTTATATAAGAGAGAAAGCACACTTAGAATATATGCATCAACTCACCCACGATACTGCAAAATAAAACATTAGGAACATCTGAATGCAAAAAAGGAATAACGAACATTCTTAATTTCAAAGTGCTATATTATGTGTAAACAAAAGCATATGAATGTGACTATAAAAACGGGATAATGCAGTTCTTCATGAAAATCTCTCAGCTTTGTACAGCGGAGACCCATCTTGCTTCAAAACCATACTGAGGCCCTAAGAAACAAGTAGCCAAATCCTGTTTCTTTTACACATGTGAGCCGTCCTATTTAAACAAGACAGGTGTAAGTCCAAAATATCTTTTTAAAGCCATCAAAAGTGTGAGCTATATTGGAATATATAAGCAACTACCTGTTAGCTTTTCATTATTGTACAGTCAAAATAATTTCTGCTTCTGATGCACTTTTTGTTCAAGTTGTTGCTAAAACAACTTTAAAAATAAAATATATCTACTCGTAGGGTTATTTTACTAGGTGTTTTATCCAACAGTTTAGACTGGAGATGCAAACAGTCCCTGCGTGCTGTGTGTCTGGCTGTATTAGCTCAAATTCAGAAGCCCTTGCTCAGGCTCTATAGCATGTTAGACCTATTCCCAGCTCAGAGGGTGTGCAGAAACATCCATCATTTACCTGCAGCGTGCTCTATGATTGTATGCTGAATAATTCCTTTCATTATTTATGATGGGCACAACTCATCTTGTGCATTCTTTCGAACCTTAAAAAAAGCAAACTGAAGAAGAACAGGGCGTTGAAAATGGAAAAGGTAAAAAATGGACTAGGCGGGCTGTGTGTCGCTAGGATGACAAAACTGAAAATAGGCTTTGCTTTGGAAACATAGATCAGAGAGTACCCAGAGCCACCAGAGGAAGCGATGGAGAGAGAACCTTTTGGTTTCTGGAAGACTAATTTCAGTGTGATTTAGGGAGGTGATAATATTTGCTGACATCATGTGGTTGCTTTCATCTTGCAATTGTTTCAATTGAGATGTTATAGTGATGTTCTAAATTAAAAGCTATTTTTTGTGAAGCAAGAGGAAATTTAATCAATACAGATTAATTTAGAGCAGCTGCTATTCACTAAGTAGGAACAGTTTCATCACTGAAGAATTTTAAATCCAGCTTTTACAATACAACCTGCGGTACATTTGAATATATTCCCTTGGTCTCTGCAGGGCTGTAATTCTGCTAAGCTCAATGAAATTTATCTTGTACGAGACAATATGCTGTAGATCTTCACTTGTTTATTTCTCAGAAGCTTCTTTTTTGTTGAAACATTGGTCATGTAAAACCATTAAACCTTCCCATACAGGTAAGAAAGATGAAATGTAGAGAATGCTGCACACCGCTCTCAGAATGAATCAGGAGAGGTGCTTCTGTCATGTTTCACTAGAAAGATTCAGTGTTCAATAGCCTTCACCCTCACTTCTCCGGTTGGGGTTTGCATATGATGTACAAACATCTTATTCAGTCAAGGCTACATGAAGGTCCTCCCCCTCCCAATACACTTTACAGAGATATGAAATTTGAAATAATAGGTGTCATCTAAGGTGTGAATATTGTTCATGAACCAGTAAATTTTAACAGATTGTTTTGATGTCGTTGGGAGCCTACAAATATGAAAGATGCCTACAACTGAGCTATACAAGGCATTTGAGCATCTTGTTTCCATTCAATATATATTTTATAGAGGTTCTAAGTGCCTCTGTGGAAATGCATGCAAGTGCATAGCTCCTATTTAATTCAACGGCACCCGGGCGATTTCCAAAACCTACTAAGCATCTTAGAATCACAGAGACAGTATTTTATACTCTTTGTTGTAGTCAAAAATCAGAATGAGAATACAGAGGTAAACCTTAATCTAGTTTTATGTACAGTGGTGCTGGACTGTCTCTGTAACTCATAGCAGGAGTTAAATAGTCCAAATGCTATAAATTATATCAATGACGGTGGCGTACTTTGCCAGTGGAATGAAGTAACAGTTATGGAGATGCTAAGTCTACCCTGACAACATTGGTACATCCCTCTGTCACTCTTTATTTCATTTCCTATCCATGATGGGTTTCTCCTGGCAGCACTTGTGCTACTGAGTGGCTGTTATCAGGATGGCTTTCTTCTGGCTATCAAGCAAAGTAGTTTCTAAGAATATGGATTACGATTAATTTCAGTATAGGTGTAAATCAGAAGCACATTCATACAGAGTTATAAATCAGAAGTAAGTAGGGTTGTCCTCTGAGAATTTACACATCAGAAAAACTGTTGTAAGCAGCAGCATTGGGATCATGTGCTCTGGTTTCCCTCTATACATAAAGTTGTTGCTGTAGATGCTATTCACAGAGCTGGGAAGGAGCAAAGGTATGGCTTGACATTATGAGTCTGCCTGCCACGCTCAGTCACACACCTCATGGTGGTCAAAAGCTGCGCTTTGTGTGAGTATGAATGGCAGAAGTGGATCCGTGGTGAATTGCATATGATTATTCCAGGTTAAGTATAAATGAACAACATATAAATTTAGGAATGAAAGATGAAAGGAAGTGGCAGTATCACTTTCAGAGTATTTAGTAAACTTACTGTGCAGCTGTTTTTTCTCACTGTGTGGCTCTTTCCGTGTTTTATTATCCTCTTTTTAACCCCTTAACTCTAACTTTGGTTAGAGAGCAAAAAATCTTTTTTTTCCCCACCTGCTCATTTGCTCCAAACTTGTGGTTCTCCACTAACAACTTTGGTATAGTTATGAAGTGACAACACAAGAAATTAAACATTTATATTTTACTTATCTAGATGGGAATTCTTAGGAGAAATAGAATTTGAATAACATTCCAGACTTGAAAAATGAAGAACACAAAGTCAAATTATTCAAAGATGTTTGCTTTCCTAATACATACCCCAGTTGAGAATGTAGATTTTGGCTTACCTTTTAGGATCTGCTGAGTTGACAAGATTCTTTAAAAAAAGTATTAAATATCGCCTTCAGATAAGGGATATTGTGCTTATCTCAAGCTGTGAATCTTAAATTAACTCAGAAGTTAATCTTGGTCACATGTAATATTTTGTTTACCAAGATGACGGATCTCACTCTTGCAGCATCTTCATTTGTAGCTGACAATTTTACCACTGAAAAAACAGGTTCCCCTTTAGAAAAAAACAAATAACCTTTAACAATTAAAATTGGTATGTCAGAGTTTTGTTACACATCTAGAATTTCCTGCACAGAGAAAATGTGTACTTATATTGAGATACTTATGTAAAGCTATCACCAAATCAATATCAGTATTCTGCATGGTAGATATAAAGCAATTTGTTTATTACCCAGAATTTTTAAGATGTTTGAAAGTGAACAATTTAGTAATTAACAATTTAGGGGATAACTGAGCTTAAAAGGGCGTCCGAGTTCCCGCTAACTTCAGGCCATCTTTTAGTACCTTGGATGCTTGTGATTGCACAGGTGGAGTGTGTGATTGCATTATATTTAATATTAGACAGTTTAATGTATTTTGGCCAAAGGTCATAAAGTCTTCTTTCTGACCTTCACTAGAGCAGCAGTAGCAAATTTTATCTAGTTTCTTCTATTTCAAGCCATTTTTTTTAAACTAAAAATTTACATTTAAAAATGTGACCAAACTTGCATTCAGGACTTCTGCAGTCTGACTATTTATCCGCTGCTATTTATAAGTTATTCCAATGAGTATTGCTATTATAAATGTGTCTGACTTCTAAAAGCTATAGATAGTATGAAGTTTTCCATTGTCAAATAAGTCTATACATCTTGCCTTTAATCATTGTGTTATATTTTTCAAAATTCTTTCTCTCTATATATTCTAAATATTTGTTTATTATTTTCATAAAAATCTCATATCATCAGCTGAGAAATATTTTCAGAAATCTAAGCTCTTTACAAAATGCTGGGTATTGTAAGGCTCTACATTCACAATAACTAGACGACTGAATTCTGGTAGCTCAGCAGAAGTCCACTTGGTATCTTACTGAACACCCACATTTTTTCTGTAGTGGCAATTTGAATATCAAAACAACCCTTCAAAGTAGATTAAGAAACAATTCAGCTTCATAGTATTAATAGGCATGAAATTGGATAATTTGGATTTAATTACATTGCTAAATTTTCTTTCACAGTTTTATAATTCAAAAAACACCTGTCGATTAAAATTCAGTACTTTTTTTTGGTTCAAAATGTTAGTCAGATCTCTTTTTTTTAATTTTAAAGGAAAACCAAGGCTGTAGTTGTTTGGGATGTTTAGGGAGAGTTTGAAGATATAGAAAACGGTTTGGAGAAAACCACTTTATTGCAGCTGTGGAAATATAAGATCCACTTTACTACAAATGCAATCTGTGGAAGGATATTGGCTAGCAGCAGATTGGCGTGAAATTCCCCACTGAAGCAGATAAGGGAAAGTCATTTTATGTATCTCCCTTATGTGTATGTGTAATGTTATGACCATTTTAGACTTAGCTTTACAAATTAGTTATTATAAAGTAAGTAAGAAGCTGAACAAGTATGTGCTCATACAGAAGAAAGTAGTTTATGCCACGAAGATGGGAAAATGTACCAGCTTTTTTTCTTGTAGTAATAAATCTGCTAAAAACTTGAGATGTAACTGCATTTCAGTGTTTTGATCCTAGGGGTACTCAGTCAGGAGTACACTAAATATAATCCCTAATTTCTTATTATGGTCTCAGACAGTGGGATTATTCTGCTTTATTGTTCCAGCAGCACCTATGGAGAGCTGAATGTGAGTCAAGGCACAGTGCGACTGAGGAATACAGCAGTTTGTTTAATTATTCAAGTAGGTGGGTAAAATTTAGAGGGAAAATAATGACAATATGAACCTTCAATAGAGCTGGATAGAAAATATAAAAATGCTAAAAAGACGATAGAAATTTATTAAATGCTAAATAGCATCTGTAAAATCAACACTGTCTACCACTGTAACCACAACGAAAACTATAGGGATGAGGGTACGAATTGAAGTTAAAGACAGTTTCAGAACATATAAAGCATGCTTCGTTCATTTTGGCTATAATGCATAGTTTGAATGGCGTAGTGGGTAAAGATGTTGGAACAAACATTGCAGTCATTCAGGAAGCAATTAGATACCATCCTAGGGGAACATATGTATTATGAAGGCTAATCCTCTTCAGGCCAAATGGCCTTTTCTCATACTCACGATGTTTTATTCACGCTGTTGTTTCTTCCATAGAACGTACTCGATTGCTTTGCTCTGACATACAAAAAGTAGTAAATACAAGATAAAATTACAGGGTTTTTTTGTGATTTTTAGAAAGGCTTTATTATATTCTTTTTTTCTTTATAGTGCTTTTTATTAACTTGTCTGTTCAGATAAATTATTCAAAACCTGCAATTTTTGATAGAATTACATTAAATAAAGAAATATACAGTGAATAAGACTGTCATCCCTTTGGGACAGTTGATACCATATTCTGTCTCTATGCTGTTTGTTCCTTGTCAGAAGGGATCCAGATTGTTTCTCTCATAAGAGGTTTTATCCCGAGATCTGATGCTTGGCAGTACCAACCCTAAAACTAAATCTTTCAGTTTAGAGTAGAAAGCTCACTGCAGCTTCTGAGATACTTTCTATCTCGATAGCAATTTGTAGATAGTTGGCAAGGCTTTTTAAATTTTTTTATTTTATTTTTAGGATATTCATCTGTTTCATTTGGATATATTGTCAAAGGAGTAAAAAATACCTTTTACCATCTGAATTCATTCTTAGAGCTAGACAAGTTTAGATTAAAAAAAAAAGAAAAGCAAGAGATTACAACAAAACTTTAGATTAGTCTTCTAATAACCTTTTTCCATAGCTCCTCCAGCAATTAAGTTAGCTAGGGAGCCTAGATGGCTTAGCAAAGTTTTTGGAGAAATCTGTTTTATTATTGAAAGTAGTTTGGTTACTCTATCTCACCATCTTCTGTTTCTGACTTTGTTCATGTTATTATTCTTTGAAGAAATGGTAAGCGGGTTCTCCTCTCCTCTCCTATCCCTCTGCATTTTCAAATTATATAATTCTGTTCTGGTTTTTTTTTTTAATGATAATGTGTTCCTCATAGCTAAAATGGTCTCTAGAGTCATTCCTAAAGGACTCCTTAGAGTTTGTATACCTCACATTTTACTTTGTATATGTACATCTTATTAAACCCACTACTATGCTTTTAGACATTGTAGGAGCTCTGTCACATTCAGGAGATACTCATGATCTTTGTTAAAAAAAAAAAAAAAGACTATGTTCAAAGTAGCTCCATGCAGGATTTTTTTTTTTAAGTTTTGCTGTGTCACAAATATGCCAGTGTAGGGTTACTTTTATGCTTCTTAATTTGAAATTGTTAATCACAAAAATTATTAGACTGCAATTTCTGGGAACTCCAGACTCATACAATCTTATAGTGATTGCAATTACACTAGTTTTACAATACTACAATAATACTCATGTCAGCTGAGTTTCTCCAACCCAACTACACACACCTGCTCAAATCTACACAACCCCTGTGGAGGGAGAATGAAAGGGAAATACATCCTGCAGCTACAATACAGGCAAGTCAGTTTTCACTGTTCCATTTTCAGGTACTTATTCTGATCTGGACAATAAGCTCTTTTTCCCATTTAAAATTAACAAAAATATTTCCTGCTGCAGAAAGCCGGATTTATAAGAAAATGAGCATTTCCCCAGCTTTTAAGACTGTGATTTCATCAAGTCATATTTGTTTAAGAGGATTTTTGAAATCTGTGTGACTGTTCTCTGTCAGGGCTGAATAACCAGGATCAGAATCCCGCTGTCTTTATGCAATCCTGTCACAGCACAAGATAGACTAAGTCCTAGAGGAAACCAGAAAGTTAATTTTTGGATTTGCTTTTGTCTTTTAAACTAGAAAATTTCCAGCTGGGGGCCCTTAGTAAGTTAGGATGCATGTTTTGTTTTCTGTCTTTTTCTGGATTAACAAGTTTTAGAAAATTTCAGTAATTGGGATCAAGAGGGATAAAGAAGCAGGTGAAGAAAGATAAATAATGTGAAAAAATGGGATCTGTGGATTGAACTTATTTATACTTAACATTTTAGAAAATCCATTTTTAAAAAAAGCAGTTCTAGGCATTTGTTTGGAGAAGGATATTTTAAAACCATATGAGGGTTTTGCATATACATTTCATACAATAAAGTGAGATTTTACTTTTTTTTTAAAAGAATGCTTAAGTACGTTATTTAGCTACATAGTCTTACTAAATAATCTTTGGCACTGATTTTGCTAAGTGCATAAAAATGCTATTTATGTTTTACTATAGACATAAGAAATTCAATTTTGGACCGTTAAATATATATATATATATATATTAGGCCCTCCTGAGAATCATGCTACTCCTATGAGATACAGTGAGCCTTGTCATTGCTTAACTAGGAAGTAAAGCTCTGTGTATCAGTATGAAGTGTCTAATGAAATTAGAAACATCTGTTCTTGCAGCTTGTTGCTCCTCCCTTGAGGGGAGAAAGGGAGCAGGATGAATGAAAGAACAAAGAAAATGCATAGCAGAACAGATTTTGGAGGGAACAGAGAGCTCTCTGAAGCCTCTTGCTTTCATTCGACTTGTCCTCCAGCCAGAACTCTTCCCTGCAAGAGGAGAGCAGAGAAAGAAAAGATTATAAATGGTCCCACAGCACAGGCAGTCCTTGAAAGGCCTTTTGCTGATGTGCTGATTTGTCCATGGAAGTTTGCTCTGGCCTGCTGTGAAGGAAATTTCATTGCTCAGGCACTGAATGCTATTTTACCTTCTACAGAGAGTTGCAGTGAGCTGCCTGCTGAGTTGACAGGCATTTTCTTATTCTTCATTTGCTACTGTTTCCGAGACATCCAAATCAGGCCTCTCTCATGTAATAATAGCTCCTTCTGCGAGTACTGCATGATCTGCACCTACCGTCTGTGACTAGCTAGCTTCACCTGAGTGGATAAGCTATTGATAATAGCAGACTATTTTATACAAACAAATAACTTGAAAGACCCCAATGTAGGAGCTGTTTCTTTGGCTAGGTACTGGTAACACCTGGAGTATTCGTAGCCTATATCTTTATTTATTATCATTATTTAGATTTCTTACATTGCATAAAAGCTTCCATCATTTGCCAGGCTCTTACATCAGTAATGGTATACGTAAAATTTTAATTCTCAAGAACAATAGTTGTGGAAGCACTTTTGGGGGAAATCTGTGGGGCACAGCCCTAACCCCAAGTAAATGGCTACACAAGACATAGTCCGTCAGGCTAAAGTAGTTGCTGTTCACATCTTACAAAACATTCTTCTATGAAAGATTTCTTTCACCATTTCTTTTAAATTTTAGTTCCTACTTCCTTTTGCTTGGAATTCTGATTACACAGCAAATGTCCTGACTGATTCATTGAGCCCATCCCTCTTACTAAATCAAATATTATTTTGAAAACACTGTCTTTTTTTAAAGGAGATTAATAGCCAGTGATGTCCCCAAAAGATCTGGAGCCCCAGAGAAATCTCTTCACTAATTACACTGAGGGTCATCAATATTTAATGTATGATGCTGCCATGTTCCCTTGTACTGATTAACAAACACTGCTTAGTGAAAGGGGATTTACAAGTGAATTTACTGTGATGAATAAGAAGCTACAATTCAGTAAACACTCTAGAACTCCTTTAAAAATGTAATCTATATTAAATGTAGAGAGTACAGTTCATTATACATTATACATGGAAATGTGACAAAATCATCAAGCCCACTTTTACAACTGCCTTATAAAGCAAAATGTTTGATTTTCAGGAATTCTCATTACTGCAGTGTGACAAAATAGTTCAAATCAATCTCATCAAATAACTGTAGAAAATATCTGTTTATACAAGGTATTTCCCCCTTATTTAGCATAACTTCAAATGCTATTTATTAGCCAATTTCACATTTCATGCGGTTATTTGAAAAACAGGAAACAAGCAGTAAACGCCAATTTAGCTGGAAAAAAGAAATGGACAAAAATTCTATTTGAGAGAGAAACAGGCGTTCTGGAGTGATGTAGATTGATTTCAGTGGAGGAGGAGTAAAAGGGAATGGTCAGACTGAATTTACTGGCTAGCATTAAACGTGGGGCCAGTGTCTTGTGAGTGCATATGATCAAATTGCAGGGACAATTGGGTAGGAAGAAATGTTGAGGACATCTGCTGACTTAAGGAAGTCTGGCTGGAAGGGTAAAAGGAAGCAACGTGTAATGGAGAGCTATGATTAACAAAACACATGAGGAAATCAAATTAATACTAAGGAGCAGAGAAGCTAGCGTGTAGAAAAAGAGATGGAGAAAGCCAAGGCAGGGCTGTATATCTCTCAAAATCTATTTCTGTCAAAATACAGAGCCCTTGTCAACACTGCCTGTATTTCGTGCACGGGGAGGAACTTTGGTCAGAAATGGGAAAACTTTCAATTTTGGTAAAGCAGAGAAAAGCTTGGATGCTTCTGTAAATTTCATTTTATCTAAATATTTTGCCCCATCACACTTAGTCTTTCCAGAGCTGAACGTCTCCTCTATCTGCGCATAAGGTTGTGATACGTTTGTTATTGTCTGTTTGCAGGGAGAAAGGGAAAGCTGGCCTCAAATCCAAAAGCTTGTTCTAACCACATAATCTTCCTTTTCAAACAAGGCTTCACACCACTGTTTTGGGATTTTTTTGGTTCGTTGGTTGATTTGCGGGTTTCTTTGGGTCCCCCCTCCTCTGTGAGGTCTTCCTCCCCAAGTACCTTTCATAGCAGCTTAGTCTAAGAAAAAACAGATGCTAAATCCCTTCCTTTCTCAAGCTGTTTTCTAAATGAAAACAGAAAGTCCTCCTTTCCTCCTTGTTTGCCTCCACATCACCATTGCATATAATTTTTTCTTCCATAATTAACACACCACTGTACAAAAGAGCCATTAGGACACCACAACACAAGTGGAAATGAGAGCCCCTGAAGACTATGGAGCAGTCTCCACTACTCAGTGAATATTCACAATGCATCGCAATAAGCAGCACAGGTGTTTCTGAAATTGTGAAACCGTCAAAATTATTCTGTGTTTAATTGCCCTCAGACTCTCCCATCCATCTGTTTGGCTGGTTTCAATCAGTTCACTGGGTAAAACAAAAGATATTGATGGGCTACTGCTAATGGGTCTTGAACGCTTCTTTTCTTTTTTTTCTTAAGGTATGTTTATATAATTGTGTTTTGGTTATAGTTCCAATCTTGTGTTGATGCCATCGCTATCAGAAAGTGTTTACAGAGCACATTTTTGGCAAAGGAAAGATGGGCAAATCTTGGCCTTTTGTTTTTCTGAGCAAAGATTCCTACTGAATCATCTCTCTGCTGTTTTGAAAGTCCAAATTAGCACTGCAAATTTCTGTGTGTAATTTCTAAAATTTTACAAGTGAGAAAGTGTTAGCACAAATTCATAGTTTTCAATATATCTATGCCATGTCTACTATTTAAAAACACTTCTGTGTTTTTAAAGAAACAAATTATACATAATCTAATCTTACATACCATTATTTGTCTTGGTATCCTACTATTTCATTTGGATCTAAGAAAAGTTTATGAAGATTATCTCTGTAAAAGTATAGTTCTAGTCACTCATTTTGGTTCTTGAATAGTTCTATTAAAATTTGCCTCTTTAGATTTCCAGAATGTACTTGTTCTTCTGTCAGTCATATTTCTAGCGGCAGCTTGGGAAATTTATTTTTTTGTGTGTTGAGTATATCTTCAGCACAGGTAGTACTGTTTTCTTTGTAAAAACAAAAGTCTTCTCAAATAGCAGATATATAAATGTTGAGAAAATTTTGAATATGAGCTGTAAATATTTCAGGCTGCAGCTGCATAGAATTTACACTGAACCTAGTGCTCTGGTAGCTAAGTATTTATTAAACCTGAGTGAGCTCCTTCTAGTGAATTGAAGTGAATCTGTGCTGTACTGAAGACTGCAGTATTCCTTTGGGGACTGAGATTAGCATTTTGGTCTATGAACCTAGACAGAAAGTGAAGCACACTTGCAGCGTTCTGCAGTTTGCCAATGTATTTGCATTGCTTGTGTCTTCAAATGTGTATGTGCAGTTGTCTGATTAACCCTTTGGTAAGCTGTGCGTTAGTTCATACTGACAATTGATGCAGTGGAGGTTAGATCATTTCAGGTTTGCTGAACTGGACTATAGTTCAGTCAGATCCTGCAGCTGATAATTAGCAAAACCCAAGAAACAGCGGATCCTTAGTAAGAAGCAGATCCAAACCTCTGCATGGTCTGTGCATACCCAGAAGCCTTGAGTAAAAATTCCCATTTGTTTATAGGACCAAAATCCTACAGCCCCGCTGTTGTTACACATCTTATTAGAACGCTGCATTTGAAAAAAGCTAAGAGATTTTCCTTCTGTAACAGACACACACACACGCTTCTGCATGCAAATATGCTGCAGTATTGCTAGAAAAATGCATTAGTCAGAGACTGTATCATCAAAAAAGTTTGTGGAGAGATAATCATAGAATCATTAAGGTTGGAAAAGACCTCTAAGATCGAGTCCAACCGTCAACCCAACACCACCATGTCCACTAAACCATGTCCCTAAGTGCCTCATCTACATGTCTTTTAAATACCTCCAGGGATCGGGACTCAACCACTTCCCTGGGCAGCCTGTTCCAATGTTTAACCACTCTTGCAGTAAAGAAATTTTTCCTCACATCCAATCTAAACCTCCCCTGGAGCAACTTGAGGCCATTTCTTCTCGTCCTATCGCTTGTTACTTGGGAGAAGAGACCGACCCCCACCTGGCTACAACCTCCTTTCAGGGAGTTGTAGAGAGCGATGAGGTCTCCCCTCAGCCTCCTTTTCTCCAGCCTAAACAACCCCAGTTCCCTCAGCCGCTCCTCATCAGACTTGTTCTCCAGACCCCTCACCAGCCTCGTTGCCCTTCTCTGGACACGCTCCAGCACCTCAACGTCCTTCTTGTAGTGAGGGGCCCAAAACTGAACACAGTATTCGAGGTGCGGCCTCACCGTGCCGAGTACAGGGGCACAATCACATCCCTACTCCTGCTGGCCACACTATTTCTGGTACAGGCCAGGATGCCATTGGCCTTCTTGGCCGCCTGGGCACACTGCCGGCTCATGTTCAGCCGGCTGTCGACCAGCACCCCCAGGTCCTTCTCTGCTGGGCAGCTTTCCAGCCACTCTTCCCCAAGCCTGTAGCGCTGCAGGAGGTTGTTGTGGCCCAAGTGCAGGACCCGGCACTTGGGCTTGTTGAACCTCATACAGTTGGTCTGGGCCCATCGATCCAGCCTGTCCAGGTCCCTCTGCAGAGCCTTCTTACCCTCGAGCAGGTCAACACTCCCGCCCAACTTGGTGTCGTCTGCAAACTGACTGAGGGTGCACTCAATCCCCTCATCCAGATCATTGGTAAAGATATTGAACAAGACCGGCCCCAGTACTGAGCCCGGGGGAACACCGCTCGTGACCGGCCGCCAACTGGATTGAACTCCATTCACCACAACTCTCTGGGCCCGGCCGTCCAGCCAGTTTTTGACCCAGCGCAGAGTACACCTGTCTAAGCCGTGAGCCGCCAGCTTCTCTAGGAGAATGCTGTGGGAGACGGTGTCAAAGGCCTTGCTGAAGTCCAGGTAGACCACATCCACAGCCTTTCCCTCATCCACTAGGCGGGTCACCTGGTCATAGAAGGAGATCAGGTTGGTCAAGCAGGACCTGCCTCTCATGAACCCGTGCTGGCTGGGCCTGATCCCCTGGTTGTCCCGCACATGTCTTGTGAGCGCCCTCAAGACGAACTGCTCTATAATCTTCCCCGGCACCGAGGTCAGGCTGACAGGCCTGTAGCTCCCTGGCTCCTCCTTCCGACCCTTCTTGTAGATGGGTGTCACATTGGCAAGCATAATGAATGAAGCCTCACTGTATACAAAAGATAAAACATCTTTACGCACATATTTATACTGTGACTGTTGATATTCTATTATTCTGTACTCATGAAACAGAAATTTCCATGAATTTTTGGGTGTTCTTCTGTGATTAACAACTTGTGTATGACCAGATTTTTTTTTTTTTTTTTAAAAGGCAATTGGTAACTTAAGTTATTATAAATGTAAACTGTGTCATGGGTACTGTATTAATCACACTGATGCTGTTTTGAGGCAGGATAGAGAGAAGCTCCAGATATAATAGCTTAATACCAATATTACTGAAGATTCCAGTCCTGAGTCCCTGTTCGAAACTTTAAGATCAGAGACTCGTACCTCACTAGAAATTTCAAGGCTCAACCAAAAGTAGTTAAACATGTATCACAAACACTGTCCTTGAGACACCATGAAACTCTCCCTTCATCCGCTCGTACAATCAAACTGAGTTTATGAAAAGCAAACTAGCATCTGATAATGGCCATAGGATTCTTTATTTAGCACACCAAACTAAGCTCTTCACACAGGTCTGTCTGTCTACTATTGACTTTCAGCTTAGGAAGGAGACATGACCAGAATGCTTCTGTCTTTCTTATTTAGCTTTTGAACCTTGGAAAAGGCAATAGCTTTACTTTCTGCACTTAGCTGAAGTACTTTCTTCAAAATGTGTTTTCAACATGTGTTCACAACAACCTTGTCATTCTCACCTTTACAAGATGCACCTCCCAGGTTCCGGAAGACAAATTTCTGTCTTAAATTTCTCAGCAGTTTTTCAAGCAATGATTTACCTTAATGAAAACTGAATAGTGGCCCCATCAGACCTACCTGAACATTCACTGCAGCCACACAAATGCCATTTATTTAGTGTTTGAAGTAACCGAGCAACTTAGTTTTTAGGTCATAGTAATGATATCCAATTTCAGGAAGACTGAACAGCTTTCATTTTAACACACTAAATCTGTCAGGAACAAAATGCAAACATGAAAATAGGAAGCACTTTACACATACACACACATGCATGCAGAGAGTGAATCAGAATTGTAAATGCAAATGCCCCACACCCTGTATTCTAAAAGTGTAAATAAGAATTAGAAAAAAAGACTGTTTAAAAAAACCCAACACCACCACCACCACCCCCAAAACAAACTTTCAGAACTGGAACCCATTGTAATGAAGAAAATGACTGCAAGAAAGGATTTCAGCCTCCTGGAACTAGAAGTAGTGTTAGCTTCATGCTGAAAAACATGGTCTTACCACTTCACACATGAGAAGTGCCAGTAAAATAAATACCTCACAGACTCTAGTCTTGTTTGTGGGTGGTAACAGGAGAGTGGTGATGTAAAGCCATACACTCCAGTGTTGTTATACCAGTCTTCAATTAAACAAATCTAATATTTTAAAAATTATTATTATTATTAGGAGTAGTTCCAACAATTATCTAAGGAAAAGTGAAGAAAAACCAATGTTTGAGTAGCAAAGGGGCAGAGATTCAAACAACCTCAAAATGCTCTCAAGGAGATGAGATGAAATATCTCGGAGAACAGAAAGACCACTTATTTGTCAGTCTTTTCTTGAGGGTGTACTTTAGTTTTTGAGGTTTAATGGTAAGCAGATTGGCAGCTCTCCTGAACAAGCAGAGCACTGCTAAAAAATACAGAACAGGTCTGAGGAAATGTGAAGTGGGAAAGAAAAGGAGTGTGGGAGAGGCAACAATTCTCTGATCCCGAGTATTAACTGGCACTCACTCAGGACAAGATGCAAGAATAATGCACCGGTGGAAACCATGGATTCATGACATAAGATTGTAGTTTTCTGAAAGTGAAGACTAGCTAAGAATTTATGGAAAATTGTCCTTATAGATCACAACCTGGTTATTCTTTCTAATTTTTTTTTTTCTCTTTGCATGGCTTTTATTCCAGGAGAGAGAATGGTGCACGTTCACATTTGTTCAACAAACACCTTCTCAGTTTGCTAAATTAGCTTTTGTCTACCCCTCATTTTCTATGTTGCTGAGGTAGTACAAATCTTTATTTTGCTATGTAGAAAAGAATAGGACCTCCTATACTGTGTTTCAAAGCTCTAGAATAGAACTAGCTTTCTCAAAAGAAATGGAATTAACATGTCTCTAAGTTACTTTTACTCTATCTTTGGCCCAGAGTACCTGTGGAGGAAAGCCCTTCAGTACTTTCTTCCGACATGACATTGTTTAAAATCTGGTAGCCTTCTTTTTATAAAGCAGTGTTGTAAGTGCTAGATCAATAGCCCTCCACGTAACCTACTCCATTTCCATACCAAAAAAGTAAACAACCATCTTTGATTAAAACTGCAAAATTTGGTAAAATGGTAAAGCAACCACTCTCCTCTTCACTGTCTTCCCTATGGTAAATAAGATGGATTGTAAGATACTGTTAAACCTCGCCTAGGCTATATTCATCCGATCAACCAAACCTGACAGAGAGCTGAAGGTCAATCTTCTTTGGTATTTTTATTCCATGATTAATTTTTTTTTTCCTGTCCTCAAAGAAAATTGCTTCCATCTGAAGAGATGTCTAGACCAGTAGTAGCTCCGTGTCCCCCAGTCATTACCTGCTAAACTTGTCTGTTAGGCATGAATCCTGACACCTTTGAATCATCTAATTTTAGAGCACTTTTTTAATAACCATCACTCTTTCCCAAAGAGTACTTTTATGACATTAGAAATATCTTAATCCTCCTTCAATAACAGAATGGAAGAGAAAAATTGCCACAGCTATCATTATTGGAAGAAATAGCATTATATTGAAAGGATAAAATAGACTTATTCTTTCTAACCTGAAAACCACTTACAGGAGATATTTTCTGACACGCGGTCTCTGTGACTGCTTGAGTAGCAATCTCAAATGCAGTGTCTAACTTAAGACTAGGTCCCTTATTAATTGTCTCATTTGTTTTATTTTTACTTCCTACGTATTTCAAATGATTGATATTTATAGAGGACAGTGAAAAGTGAAAAAAATGACTGGAATTAGACAATTAACATTGTATGAATATAGTGGGATTTATACAGAATGCAGTTTATTTTTAACATTCAAGTGTTACAAAAGCTTGTGTTTAAAATACCTCCACAAATCCAGTTTGTTCCACAGCAGATCTCCAACACTCTCCAGGAGTTGTATTATCTCACCTAATACAAACCGTCTGAACTGTAGTTTGAGACAATTGTCTAAGCTCCCTCTCAATATCCAGTGCAGACATATGAAGAACATCCAGAAGATAAGTCATCCCAGGGGATCCTAAATTAACAATCTAATGCAGAGAGAAACAGTAGCTTCTGGCGATGTTTGTGTCTCTTCAGTAACTACAGAAAAGACCTATAAATACCTAAAAATAGTCGTCTAATGGTTAGTTGACTAAGATTGGGTAAGATGAATATCCTAAAGGACTAGCAAATCCAATAATCAGTATCTCAAAGTGATAAACACTGTGCCCAGCCAGCTATTGGTCACCTTTCACTGGAGTCAGGCAAATTTGATTAATTATAATTAATTCAATAAAAGACTGAGTCCTGCAGCTCATTAATAATTTCAGAACCTGCAGGATAACATGCTTACTGTGCCCAGTACTGCCTGTCCAAATGCTATATATTTAAAACCACTCCTGTCAAAGGTTTATCATTGAAGAGCGTAAACAGTTTTCCTTCCGGAGGGCGGTATGGTGTGAGATTCTAATTATTCCTTTTAACTGTGCTTCTGGGGTGGCTGGTTTCTAACTTTATGTGAACTCCTTAAGGCTAAAATATTTTGCAATAGTTGTGGGTTATGTTTTAAATGAACACCCTTTACATCTTAAATGGTGTGAAGCAGCACTCATGGAGAAAGAACTTCATGTATTATTCACCTTTCTTGCATTGTGTCAAACTGTTTTAAATCAGATGCTAAATTTTACATGAGTATTGATCATAACTTGATATCATCCATTATAAATAACCTTTTTGTTTGTTCGAATTCCTTGTACAGAACTATGGAGAGGGGCAAGAAATGGACATTTAATTAGGTTTAGTAATTTTTCATTATTGTTTGAAAGGGATGTAGGATGTGCTCGGTTGCCTACAGTCTCTTTAGACGTTGGAAAAGGATATCAGATCATTGCTCTCCAGGCCTATTCCCAAGATGAAAAGATTATATCCCATTTTATAAAGACATTATTTTACATTTATAGAAGTAAAGGGAAAAGAAAGTGCTCCACTGAAAGTTAAATGTGTTAAATTATTGATGTTTATTTGTCTAATTTGTTTTGCTTTACAAACTCTGTGTTCTTGTGTCTTTGGTAACTAATACATGTTCAAATACATTAGAGTTCATGAGTTTATCTTTGTTAGTTCAAAAAATATGACTGAAATACGGCTAACAAAAATATCCAAACAGCCATTACTATTTTGGGAAAATCCATGGTTCTTCCTTGTTTGTAAGTGAAAGACACTCATTTATAATCAGTGAGTAGATTTGATAAATGTAAAAAGTTTCACAGAATATGTCTAGCAATCCTATTTTGCAGAAAACTGAAGTCCTATCACAGCAGAGAGTAATTTTTGAAGTAGTGAAGAAAAAAAAGCAGTGAAACAATAAGGCTAAGTCAAAAAAGGTTAAAATATTCCTTGGCTTTCAATGAACTTTGGAGAAAATTATAATCCTAAAGCTCACCTCATTTTAGAAATGAAGATACTTTGTGTCAGAGGCATTATATGGCTCAGAGCCTTATGTTTTCTCTGTTTGAATTTGAACATCAGATGAAACAAATCTATGGTTTATAAAATATCAAGCAATTCAAACAGTAAGAACTCTAAAGAAAAAGGTTATATTCAAGAATAAAGTATTAGGAGAAAGTCAAATCAATTCAGAAATGAAAGAAACCCCAGAACCTAAATAGGAATCAGGACATTTGCAACAGTACTTTTCCTCTACAAGGTTTTCAATTTCCTGTGTTTAGTATGTGACTTTATAAAAATGCTAACAGGATTCAGCTTCTGAAAAATATACACACATCTTATCTGTTGTTTTCTTAAGGCAAACACCAGAATTGAGAGGTGTGTTAAAAAAAGTCATAGACTGTGGTTTTGGTCAGTCGGTCACTTGAGGCAACAGGAAAATATTCTGTTCTTGCCGAATTGTTTATGAGAAGTGATTTTCTTTTCTTTGGTTTTTGAAAAGCATAGAAACTCAGTTTACCTAAAGATCTCTCTTAGCTACTAGACTGTGGACTAATTTTTAATAAACCGATGACTCCTTATACAAGTCTGCTATGAATTTTCAAGGGCAAGACTTAACGGTCTACCACAGTTAATGGAATTCTGTATTTCAGTAGTCTTATGGGTTGCTCATAAGGGTGTGTTTCTGATTTCTGCCTGCACACCAAATTTATCCTCTTATCCTTCTCTTGAAATGTGTGCAGGATACTATGAATCTGTGCTTGAGTTTTTTCAGTATTTTCAAAGTTACGTGTGGAACAGAGCATCTTAGACTATGTCTCAGCACAGTCTATTCCCTTTCTGCTTCCCTCTTCAGTCTGAGATAAGAACACTCATCAGCTACCTTTATCATCTCTGCAAATGCTATGCACATTATTTATGGCAACAGTATTTTGCTTGCTTTTCTTTGGATGCAAAAGTATTTTTCAACTTGGGAGGAAAGTGTGTGTGTGTGTGAAAGCCGGTATAACGAGCAAACATTTCACACTTTCATTTTTTTTATTGAAAGATGCAAGTTTGACTTCTCCCAGGCAGAGGTGAGAATTGAGATTCAGTTCAAACTCCAGCTCAACTGGAAGACAGTCACTGTTTTCAGCAAAGTCGGACCCAAAAAACATAGCAGTAGCGCACACACTGCCATTTGGCCCTTCACTGGGTTAGGGACAACAATGCCAAGCTGACTGTATCTTGAAAGGATTTGGCATAAACTAAGAAGCAAAGTGCTTACCAGACTGAGATATTTTTAGGTATCTGCGGGAGCAGAACTGTCATTTCCTAGGAAAATGACTTATGAACTTGAGACTCCTAGAGAGCTAATGTGCTGCCGAGCATGGTTTTAAGGATTACAACTAAAATACCTAAAAGCAAACTAAATCACACTTTAAATGCTTTAAGCTCCTTTATGGCTTTTTTTTTTTTTTTTCCCCACATGGGGAGTTTGGGGAGGAGCAAGGAATTAAGCTTGGTTCTTTTACAACCTACATTATCTACTCAGTCAAGCCCACAAAACAGAATAAGCCTAACATATTTTTGTTGAATAATTTTGTGTAAGGATGAGTAGTCTTAAAATTGTCATGATTTCTGTGACTATTTCACAAACAGAAAAAACTACTCTTTACAAACTATCAGTCTGTTTCAACTTTGTTAAATCCCTGGCACATGTAGATAAATGTTTCAAATGTAGTTTTGCTGCCTTTGTTACATATTGTGGAATTTTCAATATTACAGTTGCTATCTGTATTGTTCAAGGGTAGCAAGCCAGAGTATGGCTTTAGGAGTATGCTGGCATGCAGAATTGTTCCAGCTGTTTCACCTTCCACTGTTTTCCTCAATTCAAGAAATATTCACACACCTTGCCCTTACACATCTTGTATCAGAGAAAAAAAAAAATCCTTCTGCCATACAGTCTGTCGCATTTTGTCAGCGGTTTACATTCACTCTGTCCCCTTTGCCTTTAGTTAGATTCAGCCATGTCCAGCAGATATCAAGCTCTGAATAATTTGGGACAGTTACTGAGGATATTACTACCTAACAGAAATTGCCTGTTTTTAAATAACACATTTTTGTGTGTGTGTTTTCCCTGGAATTTTTAGCAAACATGGAAAAGAAATCAGGCTAAAATTATACTGCTAATTACCTGTACCTGTCTCCAAATAAAATAGGAAACAATTCAAAATCCTCCCAGAGATTAGATGGCATTAAACAGAAGATAATTAGTACAAAGATGAGAAGAGGTGATCCCCTTTTTCCAGTTGCCAGCCTCAGTGCACAATGGTGCTAAGTTTTAGAGATGTTTGACTATCAAATACAATGAAATGTTATACCTAATTTTAGCAACAATCCATTCTCCTAATTAAAAAGTTATTTACAAGTTTTATTACATTTTTAATAGTGATGAAACACAAACAAGCTGTCATATGGATAGGTACAAAATATAACTAGACAACAATATACTGGCATAGGAATACAGCTTTGATACTTGAGTGATTTTGCTGACAAGTCCGGGGAAGATAGAGTTTCTAAAATAATAGAAAAATAGAAGAAAGAAGGAAAAATAGCAAGGGAAGAAAGACACTGTCAGGGTAAACATCTACTTCTTTAGATTAAGCTTTGCTCTGCTGAACCTTATCTGTCTACAGGCTTGTGTATTCCTGTTTTGATTTTTGTTGTACTTCTGGGGTTTGGTTTGGTTTTGTTCTAATATGAAATCTGGTATGTTATAACCTACTTTTCAAGATGCTTTTAAAAATAATTTTAAAGTGATTGAGGGCACATTTTTAGACCTATATTTTAGGTGAATCCATTTTCCAAAAAGATAAAGCTGGGATGATGATGATAAAATGATGTGGTATTGTGTACGTGAATTCAATCTGTTTTTAAAATCACTGCATTAGCCTTTGAGAACTCTAAAACAGCACATCGATCATACTAGTAAAATACAATCTTTTTTTCGGGGCTTTGTACATTTTAGGCAGGTTAAATGCAGTAATTAATATTTGGTCATGTTTTACATTGATTGACCAAAGTTATCTGAGGGCCTCCGTAACGCTAATGGCTGCTGCAAGTTCTGATGCAGAACATCAAGCAGTTGATCAGCTGGAATGATACCTCGGGACCTTCTGTCCGGGAAAGAAATGTAATAGAAGGACAAAATCAGCTGGGGAGACTGTCATCCTTCTAGCTCATACAAGGCTCAGCAAAAAGAAAAATTTGTTGTTGTTGTTGTCTGTATGGTTAAGTGAATTGTATTCCTACCTTCCCTTTCCCCATACTGTGGTTTGCACAGCTCTGTCTTTAGTATCCTGGAGTCTCGATTACTGTCGGAATTTTAAACACCAATTTTATATTTCCTTTTAGAAATGAATGCGTACAACAACTATTCATTTAATTTAAATGAAGATCAAACATTTCAGTGCCCAGGTGGTGTTTTCATCTATTATTTGATATTTCTGGTTTTTTACCTGTATGATTGTATGTACAGCAATGTGCACATACTCAGCACAGACATGCACATCCTAAAAATCATAGAATCATTAAGGTTGGAAAAGACCTCTAAGATCATCGAGTCCAACCGTCAACCCAACACCACCATGCCCACTAAACCATGTCCCTAAGTGCCTCATCTACACGTCTTTTAAATACCTCCAGGGATGGGGACTCCACCACTTCCCTGGGCAGCCTGTGCCAATGTTTCACCACTCTTGCAGTAAAGAAATTTTTCCTCATGTCCAACCTAAACCTCCCCTGGCACAACTTGAGGCCGTTTCCTCTCGTCCTATCGCTTGTTACTTGGGAGAAGAGACCAACCCCCACCTCGCTACAACCTCCTTTCAGGTAGTTGTAGAGAGCGATGAGGTCTCCCCTCAGCCTCCTTTTCTGCAGGCTGAACAACCCCAGTTCCCTCAGCCGCTCCTCATCAGACTTGTTCTCCAGACCCCTCACCAGCCTCGTTGCCCTTCTCTGGACACTCTATACATACTTGTTTAGTTAGGCTTGCTATTAGTTAATAAGCTTTGTTAAAAGAACCATGTGGTATTCTGACCTTCCTTATGTTCAATCTTTGACCTGAAACTTTGACTTTTGCAGAATATTTTTGTACTTTTTATAAATATATTTGCTTCTGAATTCACTGGGTACAACATAAATAGATATGAAAAATGGGAATATATTCTTAAAACAATTGACTCTCTTACAGATTCCCAACATTTTTTGTTTGCCTTTCCCTGTTGTCAGTTCTAAGGAATCATTATAATTCCCACAGGTAGCATTGTCTGCTTGGAACTGTAATTAATAAATTGTGCCAGCAATGAATAAATCTTACTCTTTTTTATTTTTTTCCTCTCTTTCTGACACGTTGGGTAACATTTAGGATTTTCTGTCCACAATCACAGATTTTTTTTTTCTTATTTCTATTTTGAACTGTTCTCAGGTTTTGTGGCAGCTGCTTTGTTCCAGTTCAGAAAAATTTCACTGTTTTTATAGAGATCAAAGCCGCCGGTTACTATTTCTATATGAAGTACAGGGTTCCCAAAGCTACCACTGACTGCATTAGCTCTAGAACTGGAAAACCTTGTCAATCTGTGTCCAAGCTAATCAGTGTGGGTGAAGCAGCATTGTGCCATGACAAGAAGGGCTATCAGCACAATCAGAGCTTATCTTGATGGGTAAGAAAAGGATTCTGCATTTCGTTCTCCTCATCTATCATCCACATCAGTTCCAAGCTCAGTTCCAAGCTCGCTGCTGTCATTGGATTGTCCTGATTTGTTTAAGAATTCATCAATAGGAAAAACAGCAGTGTTGAAAATGAATTGAAAGTGGTGACTTCATGTACTATAGGCCTTATGGACAGTTTATTTTTGTTTGTTCTGTCTTTCTAGCTAGTGTGAAGACCAAATACGTGGTAATAGCATACTTTGTAATTGTAATGTGATTGCCTAGTAATTGTTCCTTAACTGCAAGCAGTATTTTGGTTTAATTTCAAACAGAAGAAATACAGCAAAACATAGAGTAAACTAAGCTTCATATTCAGAGGCTTCCCAACAATCATGTCTTTAGCCAGTCATTGCCAGAAAAAGGAATTTGGACATATTATGGATACCTGGGATGTTTCACACAGAAAAAAGGAGAAAGCTTGGCCCATGGGAAAACTGGGAGGTGGTAAGGACACAGTTGCCATTTCCATGGGAGCAGAGTTGGATCAAACGGAAAGAAAAAAGACATTTGAATGTATTAGACATTTGAATGTGTTGTCCCTGAAAAACAGACTGGATCGTCATGACTTGTGTGTTCTACTGTAGATCCAATATGATTCTTTAATGGACAGAGTAGTATATTTTCTTCTGACTTCTGGTTCCATTGCCAGGAATTCTCTTTCCATCTCCTGAATGTGGTTTATACCCCACCACTCTGTGTTTAAATACTATTGAGACATGCTATCTCAACCATTCAGCCTGTTTAGTGTCCAGGCCTTCATTTCGTCTTTGTTAGGCTCAAAGTTGCAAGGAATGTCCTTAAAACAGACAAACCAAAACAAACGAACAAACAAAACCCAAAGTAACCCCTGCAAATCCTCCAGCCTATCTGAACTGAGCTGTATAGGTTTATTGTAATTTTATACATATTTATATATATATGTGTGTGTGTGTATGTATGTGTATAAGTAAATGAGAGATTGGTAGCATCAGAAATCAGGCAGCCATGGAACTGAAGACAGGTGCCATTGCTTGCTCCAAGGGGCAGCACTATTTGCACTATGCAATTATTAGAACAACTTGTGAGGTTATACACAGACAAAATAGTGTGGTGCAATTCTTAATGACCAGTGCAGTATTTTACTAACCGAACATATGTACTAAAGAATATGCTCCCTCCTGTTTAAAGCATGTCTATATTAAGCTTCAGCATAACATACATAGTCCTTACTGACTGTTTCTTGATATTTTGTTGTGCGGTTCTCACTTAAACCAGAAGCATTCATAGTTACCATCTCACTGAACCTTAAATTAGAATTAATTCTAAAATTTGCAGATGACTGTCACTGCACAAGTAAGACAGGCCCTGCTTATACTAATTTTATCAAAAGTAGGTCACAGTGTGACAGTGGTAGGGTGTTCTTTTGTGTGTCTTTTTTTTTTTTAAGCCATGACTGCTACCTCTGGACCTTTTGTGGTACCAGCCAAAAGGTGTGTCATGCCAGCGTCGACTGATCACATAGGTCAGCATGCCATGGCCTTCACCTGACACACTTGCTGGCATCCCTGCTTACCATTCCTACCACTCTTACATGTGGCTTGCTTCATATGTGAAAATTAATATATGCTATCGATGCAACGACAAAAAAAGAATTCAGCCTGTTCTTCTCTTTTTCCCTCTGTAAATGTTGGCACAGCAAAAATAAAATTAGGGAAGCATAACAAATACTTTTACCATTGATATAAAACAAAGTAACTTTTCATGAAAAGACAGAATGGGGAGCAGAAGGCTGGATAGTAAGGCCACACTTTTAAAAGTCTTCTAGAATGTAAGCAGGCCTTTAAAATAGAACAATAAAAATTGTTTCCAACTCCATGAACCTCGTACAATGCTCCAAGTTCATTTACAGAAATACTTGTTTGTTGTGTGCTTCAAATATTGTATCTCTTGAAGTCTGGTGGCTCATCAGTCGTCTTCTGCTATGGTGGCTGTCACCTGCCCCCTCCAGCTCTACATGTAAATACTTTCATTTTGCTTTCTTCAATTACTCACTCTGCCAGAATCTTTCCAACACAATGAAGGAGAGGAAACTGTCAATAAATCAACTTAAAATTGTATGCTATTTGCAAACATCTGCATAAGCAATTTTTCCTTTTTAAAAAAACAATTAAAAATCCATGCAGCAGTATAGCCAGTCGGTTTAACTGAAGTTTATAGCTTCTGGGGAAAAAAAAAGGCAAAGATGTTGCTGGCCGAGGGTAAAGGTAGATCAAAGAAGCTGTGGCTAAGACCATTAATCTGCCCATAGCACTTCAATCTAGAAGGTGCAATTTATTTTTCCAAAATATCACATTTACCCAGTTTGAGTTTTTACAGAAATAAATAATATACAGATTTGTATAATATATTTTTGTAACAAATTACTGTATTTTTATAGTACCTACTTTTAAATTCTGTTTCTCATTTCTGTTCTTCTAAACATCATTTATTTAACAAAAGAAGCTCACATAATGATCGTGGTTTAATCTTTGAAGTTGACATATCTTCTTACCATCTAATGCAACATAATATTCTCTTTATCACCTATTCTCTTTTTCACAGTCAAGTTCACTGCAGTTTTGTTTTATGCAGAAATCAGTCAGCAATGTGACTTCCAGTGCACTCTGGAAAACTTTTAGTGATCATAACAAAAAGCAGGAGATCAATGGGCAGTCTTACAGATTACTTCAAAGAAACAAAGGGTGTGCAAACTAAGTCTGTAAAGCTGAGCCTTCCCAAACCGCAGGGGTTTGCATTAAACAAAACAAATCAGTTCTTCTAAAGTTCAACACTGATTAGCACAGATGTCTGTGTTAATAGGGCACTGCCTTACAAAAAGTTCTTCAAGAGTTTTTCTTTGGGAAGTGACATATAGATCTTGCTGTTATTTCTCATGAGGTATACAATGAAATGTCTTAGAATAAGAACAGTACAGTCCCAGAAAATAAAGTTCAGAGGCAGACTGTGATCAGAAATCATTCTGATTAGGGATGCGTGTAGGATCTGGATTTAGGTTTTCCTTAAGACATCAATAGTAATACAAAATTTAACATCTAAGAAGTTGGCTATTTGGTATTCCTTTAAAAGAGCACTGTGGCTGGCTTTCAGGATATTTTGCTGATCATAGATCACCAATTAAGTCATCTTTGGATGGAAAAAAGGAAGATTCAAAGATAGAACTCATAATAGGGACCTCTAAAACTCCCAAAAGGATTGAATGCCTTGTGATGGATGTGATCCTAGGACTTGGTACAATATAGTTGCTTATGATATGAATTAATGCAAAAGAAGGAATAATTTAGGTAGATAGTAACAGCAGAAGACAACTGAAGTTTCTGAATGTCTGTTTGTCTCTAACTCTTTATCTCAAAAGTCTACTTCTGAAGGAAACTTTTGAATTTCTTGTTATCAAAGTTTCAGCAAATATTTATAATTTCATTCAATTGTAGCCTGACTTTTACCACCATTACCTAAATTCATTTTGTTTGATAGAAATTCATAAATAATGTTAGAGCATTCTTAAATATTATGGGTCTATTTATGTGCTTCTAGAAGATTCATAAGAGGACGGGTAGAGTAGAAAAAGAAGGGATTTGGCACAGGAAAACATTCTGGTTTGGACAAAGGCTACCCATTTCTTCATGTTCTGCATGGTGTGATTGGTGCATCTGTACTTTAGTAACCATAATTTGTTTAGTGATGAATGTAAGAACAACTGTAAGAGAACAAATGGTGACCCTATTCGTCTGGAATGTCTTCCTACCAAGATTTTGTTTATCTCATCTCCTGCAGCAGATTCTGTTGCTCATCTGCCTTCCATCTTGAACCGCTGAATGCTATTCAACAACTCTAAAAGTTACATTACGTTTAATCCAGGACACAATATGGAAACATGGTCAGTATAAAAGTAAAAAAAAAAAAATCATAATTATTTCTGCAATCTCAAGTTCTTCTTGTGCATTTACCTTAGCCATTTTAATATTTTCTTTATCTACTGACTTCTAAATTACTTCAAAATTAAATGACTAAAATGACTACTTATATCTGTTGATAGACAGTATGCAACTCCCAGCATCATTCATATCTTTACCTGGTTTTGCCTGCTGTTTCAAAACTTTATGTTCAACTGGATTGTAAATGTAGCTTAAATGCAAATGTTGAAAACATTCCAGTTCAAAAGAACAGCTCTGAACTCTGATTATTTAAAAATCTCCTCAGTCTCCTAAAATTCAAGAACATATGGTGATTCACCCATAATTATTTTTGTTAAAAATGAGTTTAATTTAATGAGTCAATGAAATTAAAGATTTCTTTTTCTGGCAGCTGGCCCTCTTAAAATTCAAGGTCAATGCACAGCATTGACGTAATTGCACAGCCAGTCAGTCCATGTTCTACAGGTATCGGTCATGTTGAAAATAAACACACTAATTATGTATTTTTAATGCGTAGCGGAAGTCATATTCAAAAGCAAGCTCAAAGAAAACAGAGACAAGCATATTCAAAGTCACTTTTGGGATACAATTGAGCCATCAAGTCTTTCTACTTTGAGGAAATCACATTTACCTTACTCTTACCGTATGCATCTATTCAAATGTTGTGCTGTACCTTTCTGTTCATGAACTGCTTGACATCGCTAAGATTTAAATGATTGCTAAGGATTAATAACTCGGCATTCAGCTGGAATACTTTCAGGACATCAACAACAAGATTCAGAACTCAAATCCCAAACCCTCCAAACAGCATTTAATTCGATAAATCCTGGGCTTATAGTGTGAAAGGAAAACTCTAATAGCACTAATACAATCAGAAGAAGGGAAAGAAACTAATACAGAGAAATGAGGAAACCACGAAATCCAAACTTTACTTAGTTTAGAATCTAAAGGTCACGGAAATGGTACGATTTCTGGAGTTGATGTGCTGCCAAGTGCCTGAGAAAAAACAACCCAACCAACTCAAAACCTGAGATTAAATAAAAAAATAAAAATAACTTTTAAAAACTCCAGCACTCCTGAAGGATGCAGCAGAGTTGCCCTGGGGTAGCTCTGCCACACTCAGAAGGAATTTATGTAGTATAAATGCCCTTGTAATGCAGGCCAGCTCTGTTATGTGCCATATCCTCCTAATCACATCAACAAGACTGGCTTCTCAAGCAGCATAAATGGTGGGCAAGCACACCATGTGAAATTAAAGCCAATGGCAAAATTGTATTATGGCCTAGATTTCACTCACCTGCACGTAAGGGAGATATCCATAATGAGAGAGATTGTTTGTATCCTTTTCTCCTTTGTGCAAAATGTCTTTCATTACTCCTAGAAGTTTTGATAGATGAAATACATACTAGGAGGTACCTCCATAAAAAGTCTTGGACAGAACCGAAAGTGGGGTGCCCGCCTGGACTGAGTTCAATAACTTATAGAATCATCTTCCAGAGAAAAAACATAGGACTCCTCTATTAGAGTATATTTTCTGACCTTTTTTTATATATAGTAGCACATAAATCCTTGCAAGCACACATGCCTGAAGAGAACTCATGTGGAAATAAAAACAAAAGAGAGTGATCTGGAACCAATAAAAAAAGAAAAATGTAAACTTGAAAGGAAAGCAGCTTTTCCTACAATGTTTTCTCTAAAGTAAACAAAAATTGTTTTTTCCTCAGCTGGTGAGTTACTTTTGTTTGTAAATGAGATGTCATTTTTAACTAGGAAAGCATAAATACTGAATTTAATGATAACAGCTGTCATTTTCATCTGATGTTTATTCTGTGAGCCATTCTGCTTCACTACTATAGTTATCTTTGCTTAGTTAATATTTCTCATTCATGCATTCTAAGTGCATAATGTCAGAAATGATTGATGAATATATTTTTCAGATTTGTTAATTAAAAAAACCTTATTTCTTATTTTGGGGGTGGGGGTGGGGATGGGGATGTGGTTCAGCTCTTTCAGCCCACTGAGAGAGTTTAGTCTTTATTCTTACAGGCAAGGTCCGGGGTATTGACCGGTATATGTTCATCTTTTCCATCTAAGTGCCTCAGGGTGGGTGGACTGAGATTAGAATTTGGCTCTTCAGTATTCTGTGCTAACAGAAGAGCATATTAAATACAGTGGAACACTATTTTATTGGTTGTCCTTTGCTGCTCTTGCTACCGTTAAACTTTTGAGCAGAGACATCCAGGTATGCTCCGATTATTCACTTTGGGTTACTAGCTGAAGGATACGTAGTGTTTCTTCCTTCCCATAAGGCAGCTGATAGCGCAGAGGAATAGTACAATTGGGGTTTTAGCCTAAAAAGGAGTATGCCTGACACGCACAGCTAGCCCTCGGGAGCGAGACATGCTTCCTGTCCTGACAGTTTAGACACCGTCTTTGTAATAAATGGAGAGTGACCATATAATGTACAGTAAGGACTTGGTATTGAATTTGGCTACAGCTTCCAATGTATTTCAACATTATTTAAAAAAAAAAAAAATCTAATGTATATTTTATTAATAGAACCTTTATTTGGAAACTGGGATTTTCAAAGAAATAATATGCTTTATTGAGTTTCAGAGCTATTTAGAGGTCTCAGATGACCGCGTGAATGATCTCTGTAGTAACCCATTGAGCATTTCCCTTACAGAGAATCTTTGATCCCATCCAAATTATTTTAACAGTATGCAACCATCTGAACTTCCAGAGTCCTACAATCTAATAAATACTAAATTCTCTGGATAAAATTTTGTTGGGAAAGAGATGCCATTAAAAATCACAGCCTTTTCATATTTGTATGAGTTATATTCTTTTAGCTCCATCTATTTCACAATAGTTCATATTTTGATGAGGAAGTCTGGGATAACATTTGTATTTGGCAAAAATATCTGCTTTGCACTCTATATCAAAACTGGAGACACTTCACAATGAAAGACTCACATTTCACTCATTTCTTGAGGTTTAGCCAAATGATATTATCCTTTTCCAAACCACTGCAATGAGAGCTTATATTTTATGTATAGCCATAATTAGAACTGTGCCCAAAGTCTGGGTTTTTTTGTTGTTGATGGTGGGGTTTTGTATGTTTTTTGGTTTTGTTTTGCTTTGCTTTGGTTTTAATTGGTATGATTCACCTTTCTGGGTGAAAGAATCATTGATGTGCATTGTGTTGCGTAGCATCTATTTGACTCCCACAGAATGTCTTTCCTAAGATTTCTTAATGTGATATAAAACATCCTGGGGTTCTGGCTCATGTGAAATGAATGGCTGCATCTGTTTTTATTATGTACTACAAGAAGTAAGTCCTTGTTGTCAAGCCAAGTGATGCAGGTGGGCTTGGCCTTCCACATTGTCTGTGACAGCAGACCCTGGAATTCACTGTATTTCGTGCCCGACTGTCTCCAAAGCAGTTTGAATACAAGCTAACATGTATGCGGCATGATTGGTCAGAGGATTAGGATCAGCAGTAAAACAGCAAGTGAATCAACTTGGTAAAATATATGCACAGATGATAGCACAGGTCTGAGCTTCACTTTAATCTATCTGGAGCATCCACTACCACAGCAGTGGTACTAGATTTGCAAATGCCATTGTTGGGATTATGACAGACCAGTTCTTCCAGGTTCATTCTTACCTAGAGAGGGTCAATCAGACTCTAATCCCTAGTTAAAAAAAAAAAAAAAAAAAAGGCACTCGTAGGAAAATATCGAAGAGTTATGAGATCTGCTATATATAATTAATTCATATCTTTTGTTTCGAACGTGCAAATTTTATTCATTAGCAACACAGCTCTACATTCTGTATGTGCATACAACATGCTTCTGTACCACAGAAGGGGTTAGAGTGTAATTTTGTATTTTGAAGTAATTTAAGCAGAGTCACGGAATTTGGTAGTTTCACACTTACAAAGGCAGCTAACAGCCTCGCAAAAGAATCTCATAGGCAAAACAATTGATTTCTAACTTCTTCCTGAGCAGAGAACCTTCATTGCCTAGATCATGTACAATAAAACTGACATCTGAGGGTAGAGCAAAAATATACTCAGCTTTCCTAATCCCTTGGAGGCTTATGAAATTACTGTCTGAAAACTATAATGAGAATGGGATAATTTGTGACATTTCCCTCTGCTGTTAGAAGGTATTGATTTTATGACATTTTCATTTCTTATTATGTATTATGAGCATAAGACACCAGAATGTTAATACCAGATGCATAGAATAAACAAGGATAGTGCCAGGTAGTACTTTATTTATTTCAATTATTTTTCAGTTTTATGCTGTAGCTATTTTACCAAATCCCTGCAGGCTGTTAGCAGATAAACAATCATTCATAAGCTTTGAGAATTCAGAATTAGAGGAGGCAGCCCATACATAAACTTATTTCTTCCATGAAGTCTACCAGCCAAGTAAGATAACTTACCCTCACTATGCTGAGTTTTGACCTCCCTTGGTTCACCTAAGACATTAAATTTTTCGGCTGCATTGTCTGTCTAATTTAGACTGTCAGTGCCTTGAGGTAGTTGTCATCTTCCTCCTGACATATGAGGGACCTGCTGAAAATACTAATGTATTCACAATAGGTCCAATACTGTCACTTGTATTCATCCCTGCTGCATTTTACTTGTCAGGTCTTTGTGAGGGGTAAGTTCCCTCTTCTAGTGGTTAAACCACCAAGACAAGGTTACAGAGAAGGCTATCTCATCGTAACTGTCTTGAAATTCTTCAAGCGTTGACCTCTTAGCTGTAGACTAATAGTCCTGTAATTAGCTTTGCTTACAGCTGTGTCTGGGATCACTAAAAAACATACTTGGCTTTTGGTTCTCTGGAGAAATCTCTGTGTATCTCTCCCCTCTGTAACATATTAAGCCCACTCTGTTCATCATACCACGCACTATCAATCCCACCCAAGGATGATCAAGGGCTGCAGATTCAGAAGTTCTGGCAAAGTTGCACTGCATACGGCCAAAAAGAAACTGAACGACTGAAATGCCTGCGGCGAAATGTACTGTCCAGGCTGAACAACAGTGGCACAATTACATTCTAAGCAAATGCATGGCAATAGGATACCAATCATATATAAGGTGCCATTTTCTAGAATCATATTTTTCTGCAAGGAGTCTATACATAAGAGAACCATTTACGATATCTACGTAGCAAGAGATAGCTGCATTGTAAGCTGGTTTAAAAAACGTGGCTACTTGCAGTGATCCTGGCCAGAAGACTATTGTACATGGAGGAGCTAGTGATGCACGTCACAGCTAACCTGCGCCGGCCCAGGCCTGTTCTGGGCTGTGCTGCACACCCACCGTGGCCTTCAGGCACGTGTCATGCCACACAAATCCCTCGGCCGCAGGGTAAACTCAGCCAGCTGATCGCAACGGAGGAACCTGCCGGCAGCTCCCACTCCGTACTGGCGATTACACCCCCTGCGTGGCCTTGCCTTTAGCTAACAGTGCAGCAAGAAGTTTTCATGAGAACATCATTTCTGTTTGACTATACATCCCGTAATAGCTTGAAAAACTGAAAGGGGAGAATCTCTGCTATGGATGGGGTCTGCATGGCATGTTGGACGTGGGTCAGAGTCCTGCTCAATGGTGCTCCGAGCATCTGAAGAGGCGTAAGATTCTCTATGCTGTTCTCTTCTTACAGTGTTAGTGCTAATAAATAGCATTACAGAGTCTGCGTGCCTTTCTTACTGGGTTCACAATGAACCAGCACCTTCCAGTGCAAAACAATACTTAAAAATAGGAAGGTATCTGTTACTCACTAACTTGATGCTTAACCCCAGAATCAAGCTTCAACTATGACTTTGGTCACCAGCGTTGAAGAGAATACTAACACAGCTGCTGAACTATGGACTGACTAGCCCACTTGTTTCCCAATTCAGCTGCAAAGAGGAATAGGATTTCTGTTCATTCTTGAACAATGTCTGCATGTGATCAGGCTCTGGTTACGCATATGGGCATGGAGAGGGCTGGAAAGGACAAATTGTGTCCTCAGTGAAGTATGTTTGGTGACATTCTGCTAGATTTTATGCCTTTAATATTCCCATATGACTTTCTGAAGAGGAGGGGTGTGGGGGGGGAAGATTGACTAGGATCTAATACATCTCTCTGCCCTTTCAGGACTTCAAGAGATACTTGTCTGCCAGATTCACTGCAGAAAACAGAGGTCAAACAAAAGCAGTGAACAGACAGTCCCACTTTTTCAACTACCAAGTGAGAGTTGATCCACAGGTGGTTTTGTTTCCCCCCCACCCCCTTCAAAGAAGATTGCTTCTCCGTTAAAACATTGATATAGAGATTTATCTGTAATCAGCATGCCTTTAAAAATAGGCAATAAGTCTACATAGTAAACATGAAAAAACCCAGTAATCGTGAAGATGCTGAAGATGCATCTCACATTCTGTTGTCATATTGAATCCGTATAATCGTTTCCATGCATACATGTAAATATATATTATACATATTTATACATGCGCATATATAGCACAAAGTCATTATATGCAAAAGTTAAAACAGAAAAACAAAACCCACCAAACTTTAAGTAATTTCATATGTTTTATGAAGATCTGAAATTAAGCATAATGAATGTAGAGTTATCTCCATGGTAGTTGCAATGATTTATAGACTGAGTTATAAGTAACCTCAACTTCAGAATGTATAACTTAGCCTTAAAATGTATGGAATGTTTGCTAGAGAAAATGTTGGCCTGGAAGAGGACTATAGATACAGCTATCAGCAATAACAGACACATAAATTGGAAGAATTCAAAACGAACTTCAGATGCATGGTAGCTCTGGCACATGCCTCGGTCATGTTTTATATTTTAATTCCTCCTTGTTTATGAACAGTGTTAATTTAGTGTTGGCCTAAATCATCACATGCTGTCCAAATATTCTAATAGGCAAATAAGGAGGAGAAGTCATAACAATTTGACTTCCTTGTAATCTAAATCAAGGCAGCCCATTAGACTCAATTTTCTCCCTGATAAATAATAGTAGTATATTCGAATCTAACCAATTCATGCCATGGTTGTCTTTAACTTAGCAACTGTCTACTTGCAGACATATTATCATCTATAATTCTTTCAGACTTACAAAATGCTTCCACTCATTTTAACACAAAAAAGTTATGGAAAGGAACAGATCACCTATCTGAAACCACTCAAAGCTTCCTGATCAAGAGAGAGGCACACTTTACAATGTCTGAATCATCTCACCATCACTGTGGATGTGTACAATGTAAGAGAAGAAATATTCTTTCTCCTTTGTCATCTGCATTTAAATTGATACATTATAAGAAATACACAAGCTGACCTGGGAAACAAAAATTTTATCCTATAGTTGATGTAGATATAATAGATTTTAATTTTTTTTTTTTTGTAAGTTCACTGTAGGGGAATACATAGCACATGGATAATATTGTACAAAAATAAGAACTAAGGTATAAGAGAAAAGAAATTGCTATTTTTATGTCTTGTGAAGTTGACTAAGTTGCAGATATTGTACGTGAACTAAATTTGTATCAAATTTATATAGAGCTTTCTCACAGAATGGTGTAGTGAAGAGAAGGGAAAAACAATATCATAATAAGGTCAGAGGACGAGAGAATAACTGAGTTGTCCAGAAAATAAAGCCACACTGGGATCTCATAAACTGCAATATCATTCCTCTAGGTAATCAAACACATTCAAAATATTGTTCAAAATATATCTGTCCCTTGTGGGGACTTTAAATGAGTGTTGTGGTTTAACCCAGCAGGCAGATAAACACCACACAGCCATTTGCTCGCTCCACCTGCCCCCCCAGTAGGATGGGGGAGAGAATTGGGGGGGGGGGAGGGAAGTGAAATTTGTAGGTTGAGATAAAGATGGTTTAATAGGACAGAAAAGGAAGGGAAAATAATAATAATAATAACAACAATAATGATAAAAGAATATACAAGATAAGTGATGCACAATGTAATTGCTCACTACACGCCAACCGATGCCCAGCCAGCCCCCGAGCAGCGGTTGCTGCCCCCCGGCCAGCTTTCCCCCAGTATCTATACTGAGCATGACGTCACATGGTATGGAATGTCCCTTTGGCCAGTTTGGCTGTGCCCCCTCCCAGCTTCTTGTGCACCTCCAGCCTGCTCAGTCGGTAGAGCATGGGAAGCTGAAAAGTCCTTGACTAGTGTAAGCACTGCTTGGCAACAACTAAAACATCGGTGTGTTATCAACATTGTTCTCATCCTAAATCCAAAACACAGCACTGTACCAGCTGCTAGGAAGGAAATTAACTCTATCCCAGCTGAAACCAGGACAATGAGTCAAGCTTACTTTGTCTGAAATAATGCTTTTGTAAAGAAAATATTACCACCAGGGAAAAGCTTTCCTTGTATCCCTTAACAATAAAGTCTGAAAATACAGTGTTCTTGAAATTCTTATGTGTGCTTCAGAAACAAAATCATTTTGGGTTTCTTTAAAGAAATACAGATTGCATAGATTTTATCTGATTTATACACTGTAATCATATTTATATCATAATTTTTCTAGTTTGTAACAATAGCCTTATAAATATTTTATTCAGTTCTTTTTCAACATAAATACTTCCATTTCTCGGGGTCACAATTTGATCTGAGTGCAAATAGCTTTAAGCAGCAGGGGTCCAAGCCATAGATATGTATTCAGATTTGGACCCAACTACTAAAGCGGAATATTTAAATGCTCATATACAGTGTTCATGCTGTTATGGAGATGGAGAAAAAAAGTGATCAAACATACACATATTCCACATTACACATTCAGAAAAAGACACAAAGAGAGAAAAAGAAGGAAAGAGAGAAAGAAGGAAAGAAAAAAAAGAAGAAAGAGTAACGAGAATGATTAAGTGCATTTCTTAGCTTGCATTGCTTTCTAATATGACAGTGCTTAGTTCATGCTTGTCTTGCACACACTCAGAAAGACATATTTGAGTTTTCATAATTTTAGTCTTATGCTGTTGTCTTCTTGCTACATGGAGAATGTAAGTATACTCTCTTTGGGCTGGCATCAACCCTTGCGTAGTCAAGGTGTTTGCCTGTATATCCCTCCCCATTCTCCCCACAGACCTTTGTTAGTGGCAGAAATCTCAAAGAAAATAACATTGCTGAGAGTTTCATTAAGATAAGTTAGCAGGACTGTGAGGGGATGAGGAGAGAAGAACAGATGAGGTTAGTTATCATTCCAGTGGAAAAAGACATAGTGGGAATTCTTACTCCTTGGCCAGTGGAAAACCCACAGAAGCAGCTTGCAGCTGCCTGGTGATGAGAAAACCATTGATGAATCAATGCATCTTTTGCATTAATTGATATTGCAGCGATCCAAGCATCAATCAAGCAAATGTATCAAAAACCAGGCTGATTTTCAGATCCTCTTCCTCTTGTTTCTGTTCCTGAGTCTCATTTTAAATGCAGCCTTATTACATATTGGTATTTACAGTTGGAATTTTCTCTAAGCAAAGTCCGTGGTATCCAGCACCATATTTACCATTGCTAAACAATACGTGGCTTCTGTTCTATAGATTGCAGTGATATTTCCTTATACATTCAGGAACATATCATCATCGGTTACTTAAGCAGTATTGGTCTGGCTGGCTGTTCTTGGTTTTAAATAGTCTTATCTGATCATAAATTTTACAAATATGATTCTGCCAGAGTATTCACCTTCAAGCAGATGGTCCAGTGAGGTTTAAGAGAAGAATATTTATTTTCAGATCACAAAGCCTGTTTCACAGGCACAGTCTCTGAGCCCACTCTATCCCTCATTTGAATATCCTTATTCTGTAGAGTAGACAAAAAGATATATTTAACCTAATTTATCTCCCTTACCACAGAGATACAACTATCAGACATAACAGAGAAGCCCTGGATATAGTCCGAAGAGATAACATGTACAGAAAAATACCTTTTTTTTTTTTAACTCCAACCATCTATGCAGATTCTGGTCGTGTTCATACATTGACTAAAGTCTCAAAAGCATGTCTCTTCTAGCAAGTATGAAGGCTTTATTATATCTCTCTATTATATCTCTCTTCTATGGTATCTTTCTATATAAGATGGTTGTGCAGCTCTGTAGTTTGGATAGTGGGAAGCACAGGAATGTCTGCCATAGCTCTACTTTACTGGAAAATTGCCATATACCCCAAAAATGTATTCACAGAATCATTTCCACTCTTTAAAAGATACTTAGTTCTGAGCGGTTGGTTTCTGATAGAAATTATCTGGAGTCTCCCAGAAAATCACTCTTTAGTTATAGGTTGATTGACTAGATGTACTTTCACTTACTGTGAGACTGTAATGTGGAAGTTAAAAGTTTTCAAATACAGATACAAAGCAAAAATCAAACAAATGGAAAACTACTTAATAAAGGATAAAACCCAAACTCGCAGATATTGTCAAGTTAACTAACTAATATAGCTAAAGCTAAAGCATTATCACTATTTCTCTAATCAAGGAGAAATATCATTAAACGGTATTTCAGATCACTTTAAAAAAAAATATTATCCTTTGATTGTGCCCCTGTACTCGGCACTGGTGAGGCCACACCTCGAATACTGTGTTCAGTTTTGGGCCCCTCACTACAAGAAGGACGTCGAGGTGCTGGAGCGTGTCCAGAGAAGGGCAATGAGGCTGGTGAGGGGTCTGGAGAACAAGTCTGATGAGGAGCGGCTGAGGGAACTGGGGTTGTTTAGCCTGCAGAAAAGGAGGCTGAGGGGAGACCTCATCGCTCTCTACAACCACCTGAAAGGAGGTTGTAGCGAGGTGGGGGTCAGTCTCTTCTCCCATGTAACAAGCGATAGGACAAGAGGAAATGGCCTCAAGTTGCGCCAGGGGAGGTTTAGGTTGGACATGAGGAAAAAGTTCTTTACTGAAAGAGTGGTGAAACATTGGCACAGGCTGCCCAGGGAAGTGGTGGAGTCACAATCCCTGAAGGTATTTAAAAGATGAGTAGATGAGGCACTTAGGGACATGGTTTAGTGGGCATGGTGGTGTTGGGTTGATGGCTGGGCTCGATGACCTTAGAGGTCTTTTCCAGCCTTAATGATTCTATGATTCTATGATTTGCCGTCTCAATTTTTAGCAGTTTCTGAAGATAATTAATCACACAAATGAGGCTTCTGATGGGAAACAGAGAAGGCTTTCTTACTGCAAGTTATTTTTGCAACAGAACTACAGTATGTTCATTCAATTACTATACAGAGTAAATGCATGCAGATATGGGTTCAGTTCAGTCAGTTTGCCATCAGTCACAGAAGAAATTATAGAAGTGTCGTGGTTTAACCTCAGACAGCAACTAAACCCCACACAGCCGCTCGCTCACTTCCCCTCGGTGGGATGGGGGAGAGAATCGGAAGAGTAAAAGTAAGAAAACTCGTGGGTTGAGATAAAGACAGTTTAATAGGTAAAGCAAAAACCGCGCACACAAGCAAAGCAAAACAAGGAATTCATTCCCTGCTTCCCATCGGCAGGCAGGTGTTCAGCCATCTCCAAGAAAGCAGGGCTCCGTCACATGTAACAGTTACTTGGGAAGACAAACGCCATCACTCCAAATGTCCCCCCCTTCCTCCTTCTTCCCCCAGCTTTATATGCTGAGCATGATGTCATACAGTATGGAATATCCCTTTGGTCAGCTGGGGTCAGCTGTCCTGGTCATGTCCCCTCCCAGCTTCTCGTGCCCCCCCAGCCTGCTCGCTGGTGGGGTGGGGTGAGAGGCAGAAGAGACCTTGACTTTGTGTCAGCACTGCTCAGCAGTAACTAAAACATCCCTGGGTTATCAACACTGTTTCTAGCACAAACCTAAAATACAGCCCCATACTAGCTACTATGAAGAAAATTAACTCTATCCCAGACAAAACCAGCACAAGAAGCCATTTTAAGACATCAGTTGAGGAATCCTTGGAAAGGCACAGCTTGATCAACACTGTGTACTTTCAGATACAGAGATCATGCTTTAAAGACACTGAATCCTTTGAAGGTACTATTACCATAGCCAAGGCATTTAAAATTGTACATAAAGTTGTTGGGCTCTTTTTTCCCCTTTAGGTATTTATTAGTGTTTTACATCAATGGTTAATATCAAGGGTATGAAATCAGGAAATAGAAAAAAACATAAAACATTGAAAAGTGGCTAAAGATTAGAAAACAAATCATAGAATCATAGAATCATAGAATCATTGAGGTTGGAAAAGACCTCTAAGATCATCGAGTCCAACCGTCAACCCAACATCACCATGCCCACTAAACCATGTCCCTAAGCGCCTCATCTACACGTCTTTTAAATACCTCCAGGGATGGGGACTCCACCACTTCCCTGGGCAGCCTGTGCCAATGTTTCACCACTCTTTCAGTAAAGAAATTTTTCCTTACATCCAATCTAAACCTCCCCTGCCGCAACTTGAGGCCATTTCCTCTCGTCCTACCGCTTGTTACTTCGGAGAAAAGACCAACACCCACCTCGCTACAACCTCCTTTCAGGTAGTTGTAGAGAGCGATGAGGTCTCCCCTCAGCCTCCTTTTCTCCAGGCTGAACAGTCCCAGTTCCCTCAGCCGCTCCTCATAAGACTTGTTCTCCAGACCCCTCACCAGCCTCGTTGCCCTTCTCTGGACACGTTCAGCACCTCAACGTCCTTCTTGTAGTGAGGGGCCCAAAACTGAACACAGTATTCGAGGTGCGGCCTCACCAGTGCCGAGTACAGGGGCACGATCACTTCCCTACTCCTCCTGGCCACACTATTTCTGATACAGGCCAGGATGCCATTGGCCTTCTTGGCCGCCTGGGCACACTGCCGGCTCATGTTCAGCCGGCTGTCGACCAGCACCCCCAGGTCCTTCTCTGCTGGGCAGCTTTCCAGCCACTCTTCCCCAAGCCTGTAGCGCTGCATGGGGTTGTTGTGGCCCAAGTGCAGGACCCGGCACTTGTCCTTGTTGAACCTCATACAGTTGGCCTGGGCCCATCGATCCAGCCTGTCCAGGTCCCTCTGCAGAGCCTTCCTACCCTCGAGCAGATCAACACTCCCACCCAACTTGGTGTCGTCTGCAAACTGACTGAGGGTGCACTCAATCCCCTCATCCAGATCATCAATAAAGATATTAAACAAGACCGGCCCCAGTACTGAGCCCTGGGGAACACCGCTCGTGACCGGCCGCCAACTGGATTGAACTCCATTCACCACAACTCTCTGGGCCCGGCCGTCCAGCCAGTTTTTGACCCAGCGCAGAGTCCACCTGTCTAAGCCGTGAGCCGCCAGCTTCTCTAGGAGAATGCTGTGGGAGACAGTGTCAAAGGCCTTGCTGAAGTCCAGGTAGACCACATCCACAGCCTTTCCCTCATCCACTAGGCGGGTCACCTGGTCATAGAAGGAGATCAGGTTGGTCAAGCAGGACCTGCCTCTCATGAACCCGTGCTGGCTAGGCCGGATCCCCTGGTTGTCCCGCTCATGCCTTGTGAGCGCCCTCAAGATGAACCGCTCCATAATCTTCCCCGGCACCGAGGTCAGGCTGACAGGCCTGTAGTTCCCTGGATCCTCCTTCCGGCCCTTCTTGTGGATGGGCGTCACATTGGCAAGCCTCCAGTCATCCGGGACCTCCCCCGTTAACCAGGACTGCTGATAAATGATGGAGAGCGGCTTGGCGAGCACCTCCGCCAGCTCCCTCAGCACTCTCGGGTGGATCCCATCCGGCCCCATAGACTTGTGAGTGTCCAGGTGGCATAGCAGGTCATTGACTGCTTCCTCTTGGATTATGGGGGGTTCATCCTGCTCGCCGTCCCCGTCTTCCAGCTCGGGGGGCCGAGTACCCTGAGGATAACTGGTCTGCCTGTTAAAGACTGAGGCAAAGAAGGCATTGAGTACCTCAGCCTTTTCCTCATCCTCAGTGACAATGTTCCCCTCCGCATCCAATAAAGGATGGAGATTCTCCTTGGCTCTCTTCTTGTCATTAATATATTTGTAAAAACTTTTTTTGTTGTCTTTAACGACAGCGGCCAGATTGCGTTCTAGCTGGGCTTTTGCCTTTCTCATTTCTTCTCTGCACGACCTAACAAGATCCCTGTACTCTTCTTGAGTCGCCTGCCCCTTCTGCCACAAGCGGTAAACCCTCCTTTTTTTCCTGAGTCCCAGCAAGAGCTCCCCGTTCAGCCAGGCCGGTCGTCTAAAACAACAAACAAACAAACAAACAAACAAGTAACATGCAGGGACATTAAATTATAGACAACTTTTCTTCAGCAAGCTTCTTCTAGGGTGATGAAGAAAATCAAACCCTCCTCGTTCAGTTTGATAACTGTTGTGCCTTAGTTAGGAGTTTAAGTAAATCATGCAAAAGCAGCAGCCTGGTATCTCTCATAACTCCATTTCTTTTCCTTCACTTGAAAAAAGTGGGGCAAAGTGGGGTTTTGTGTGATCCCCCTGTAAAACTCCATAGTGTGATGGAACTCAGGGGAGGTAAAGAGGAAGCAAATACTCTAGCAAAATATACTGATTCAGTAATTTTGGATCAGATGTTTATCTACTTTGGAGCACTCTGTGCATCAGGTCATTCACAAAGAAAATAAATGCAGCACACATTTTGAATCCTTTGTTAAGTGATTTTCTTTTCCTTTGGCTGTTCATCATTATTAAAATCTGATGTGTGACAGAAATACGTGTGAGAAGCATCAGTTAGAAATAATCCTGTATGGAAAGAAGGAAAGATGAAAATTAATGGGTAAAATAATTGCTGAAGGATAGAAACATGATGGTGAAATGTGAAATATCCCAATGCCAGGGGAACTAACGATACGTATCCCAGGAAATCTTATCTACAACACACAAAGTATTATGGAGTTAAGTTCCATTGAGGAAGATGGTTCCTTAAAATCCACCAAAAACTTGCTTTGAATAACATTTAGCACACTGCTCTCTTAAGCAAAGCTATAAGCATGGGCATTGAGAAATACCTCTGGTACTTCTTGTTATTAGTAAATCGAGATATTTTCAAGTTGTTTACCTGGTGTTTTATATATTAAACTACTTAAAAACTTATAGTGCTTGTGATTAATCATGGAGAATGTTCACTAGCCATGAATATATTTGAGTGCTCAGTGAGAGGAAGGTTTCTAATCATCAGAAGAGGATAATCCCGTCCTCACAGCATCAGCGGTTCACAAAAGCCTCAATTGGTATTGAGAGAGTTCAACAACATTAGGAAATACAGTATTTGAGATGCAGCAGCAGTCCCTCAAATATGAAGTATGGAACAGCACAAAAGGAGCCTGAACTTGATGACACCGGAGGTCTCTCCCTGTTATATGTTTATGTTTATAGCTTATGGACATTGTCTGTTAATTCCAGTATCTATTTTGCAACAGGATAAATGCAGAATATCTGAAGAAACATACTTTGTCTCTTCACATGTGGGTATAGCCAAGTATGTGATAAATATGCGATGTTCTACAGCAGGGGAAAATCTTCCTAATTTCTTGATGATAAAGTATAAAGTTTGACTATTTTTATCTTAATACACATTTAATATATGCTTAAAAGTGAAAATTAAAAATTAACTGTCTTAACATGTTTAAGGACTTCAACTTTCATGAGATTTTCACAGATATTTTGAGCTGGGTGTATGTTTTTGGCATGAATGCAAATGCTGTTTGCAACAATGACAAGTAATGATCGTAAAATCATTCACGGCCCTTTAGTGGCGTATTTGGGGCTTGTTTGTTTCTGCTTTTATAAATTATAATTTTGTTTTCCTAATTATTTTACATTATCTCTCTTTGGTTTTATGCCAAAGTTTTTTTTTTAATGAATACATCAATTTTAAGAGAAATAAAGCAAATGTAAATAAAATACTATTCTTATATACAAAGAGTTGCAAGACAAATATTCCTATGAAAATAACACCTATTACAAGCATAAATATGTTCAAGTAGAAGTAGAAAGTGGTGGTGTTTCCTCCAACGGTAGCAGGAAAAAAGCTTTGCCTGAAAAAGTGTGACAGAAAAGGGCTATGGGGTAGTCAAGAGTGGATTTAGAAATTATTTGCCTTCTTAGACAATTTTAGCAAGCCAGCCTTTTAGCTCTCTATGTCCTGATTATTTGAAACTAAATGTTTTGCACAGGAAATGAAAATAGGTTGATTAAGCATATTCTCATCCTCACCCCATGTGTCCCGTATATTACTATGACACCCTGTGATGTAGGATATCTACAATGCAGAGGTAATAGATGGGAAATTGTTTCAGGCCCCAGTGGTTCTGGTGTATGATTATGATACAGGCTAGCAATCATAGAAATTGCTTCTGAAAGTCATATACAGCTCACCCATTCACTGAGCTGCTCATGGAAGCCGGGGATTTGTGTGCTCCAGCAAAGCATATGTTATAAAAGAGTTATTTATAATGAAATCTTGCAGATGAGTCTTATTTCTCTAACTCCTTCATGTGGATTATAGCTTGTGAAGACAGGAAAGAAGAGTTATACCAAACTGTTCTGTAAGTAATTATCTTCCCTTGACATATGGCACGATTTCTTGTTCGAAGCAGATGCTGTCAGTGTAGCAACCTAGCACCAATGAAGACATTGTCAGTTGTATGGTTACATTACAGTGCGTGCATAATTAGTCATTTTACATCTACTTTTACTTTATTTTGACAATTAGGAAGTTTAACAAGAGAAGGCTATGGAGGAACTGTGACTTTTCTACTTCAGGCAGAACGCAGACTTGAGAATTGAGGACTATGTACTTCTCACCTCTTCCAAGTTCAATTTAAATTGAACTAGCACTGAACTAACAGGTTCTCTGAATGTTTTTATCATATATATACCTAAATGTCTGCTGTAAATTGAAGCAGGCTAAACATATTCGAAATTCAGTAGATATTTCCCTGGGAGTATCTATGTTCTTTCTGAAAATTTTCATTTCGGGCATTTAGAAAATACCTAATACTATCAGTTTTTATCAGTTTTATACAGTGTTTATGGTAGTATGCCACATGAATCAAAAAAAGGAAAGGAAAAAACACCTGAGAATACAATGGAAATTATGCTTTGCAGATATTGTAGACATCTCCACTTTTCTATGAAAGCTGTGAAGAAAAAGCTGGCCAAACTTTTCCATTGACTCAGCCTTCAAGCACAGATTTTAAGGTTTTATAAAGTTGCTGATTATGTTTTCTGACGTCATGGTAGCCTGTTAATACTAGCTTGGAGCTACTCGCTGGATGTACTAGGGTCTAATCTGACTTCTGGTGAGGTCAACAGAAAGACCCTCAGATGAGGCCCTCTAACAGGCAGCTGTGACTGAGACGTGCTGCCGGGTGAGTCAGGTGCAGGAGAAAACCAGACAGCCTTCAGGAACTGAACAGCTCAGTTTTCGTTGCTGAGAGTAGTTTCTGATTTAGGGACGGCATTCCCAGACCTTCACTTACTGCGTATTAAAAACTGCATATACGTGTATATATATATATAAAATTTTGCCATTATCTTAGAAAATGTTTTGAGGTACTGAAAGTGGACAGGAAAGGTTTTGTTTCTTCCCCCCGTAGTCTACAGGTACAATAACCAACATCCAGAGTTTTTACATCTGGAAATAATCAGAAATTTGGGAAGCAGTCAGCTTCAGCGGCTGAAGAAAATAGGATTCTCGGTTTCTCAACAGATGCACTTTAGAATTCCCATTAATTTTCAGAATGGTGTTCCCAGTTTTATTTTCTATCATTTAAATAGATATTTACCTTCTATGCCAAGGTCTGCTTGCATGGTCTAATATTATTATTATGATCAAAGCAAACCCTCCCCAGAGATTATATGCTACATACCTCAGTCTCTTAATGAGGACATTAGTAACTGAGAAGCTTTCATTGTACATATTTTACACGTTAACATCACAAACCCAAGCTCCTAATAAGCCATCCTTTTCATTATGCGATTTCCTCTTTGTGCCTATATAGTATTCAATGTCTTCAATTCTCATTTCAGCTAGAAGCCAAATAAGGTGTTACCTAGCAACTTACAGACATTGATTGTCTACTTCCCTACTGACAAATGTAATGACTAAATAAAGGGAATAATATTTTTTCCTAGTTTTTTAATTAAATGTTTATCACTATTTGAACCTTGGGAAGCAACTCAAATGTGTCCCACAAAGACAAATATTGAATAAGAGCTACTTTTCCTGACTTTGGCAATTTCTGTTCATATTTTTTTTTCTAATTCAAATTATTACTGTGGAAATTATTAATATAAACAACTTTAAATTATGGGTCTTTTAAGACACCTCCTGGCCCACTTCCTCAGATCACCTTTTAGCAGCTTCATCAGAGTAAACCAGGACTGGTCTCCCACAGAAGCTGCAGGTGTTCAGCATTGTATTTGACCGTTAGGTCAGCTCCTCAGGGGCTAAATGAGGGACAAAACTTTACTCCTCATGTTCTGAGAAACACTGTGGCCTTCAGCCTGGCACTTTTTGCACTTCCCATGCATATGCTGTAATAGTATACTATGTTCATTTTCAGAGTACTTCTCTCAGTTCCATAAAAGAAAATGTCTTTAAAAAGATGAAATTGAGTTAAGACTATGAAACAGTACATCATTTGGCTTTTGTAGAACATAGCATAACAACAGAGGAAATCGCAGGACATATTTTGCTACCACTCCAATTATTTACATCAACTTGTTCAGGCCTGTTTCTGTAAATATAAATTCACAAATATTTTAAAGCAATATGTAATAAGGAGAAATGAGAAGTCAAAAATATCTTTATTCAGGTCCCTTTCAGAAAGGATATAACAGCAAAACTAACCCATGCTGGTCCTCTTCTCACTAGCCCCTTTCTCTATCTTTTGGCTTTCTAATAGCAGAAAACCAAGCCTATTGTTCTGCTTCACACACAAAGCTCTTTATGCAATTAAAATGCAATATTGAAAATGATGATTTATATAAACATTTATCGCAAAGGTTGTGCGTGTCAAGCGACCTGTTTTCTGGCAGTGTTTCCTACAGCAGTTTGATTTTATGCAACCCATCTGGAACAAACTCCCGGAGCATTTTAACTCTGGAATGCAATTTTAACTTTGGTCTCCAGATGGTCCAGTCCTTAGAGTTTTACTAGTCAAGTCACAAATAAAGTTATCTATGCAAAAATAATAATTAACAAAGATAAGTGCTTTTATTTAGCAAAGAAAAAGCCACTCTCAGAAAATTGTCATCTACAATGTGCAGAGAGCACAGTTGCTTTTCTCTACTGACACAGACCCATAGAGAATTAGGATTAAACTGCATCATTTGTTTTCTAAAGTTGAGGAGCCTCGTTGGTGGTCTCCTTCCTTCGTGCATGAGCTGTACTCAGGCCCAGGACCCCTGGGCTGGGCTCACTGCGGGTGGTAGACTTGTCCCCTTGGCGATGCCGTGACCCTGCCAGCCTCACGGCCCCCAGATCCCTGTCCTCATGGGGTGGCCCTCCCACTGCTCCCTGGTAGGCAGAGTCTTTGGAAATGGGAACTTTCTCAGTGATTTCCTCAGAAAAAATCACTGAGAAAGCACCGCTATTAACCGCTGAAAGGTGAATGACTCCCAATGTTATTGCAGACCAAGGAACACATTAAGAATTACGGAATCTATTTTACAAGAAAGAGTAAGGAACATCATTGCTGCTTTCAATTTAAAATGCAAACAGTCAAATGGAATATCCATTAAGTCGTCATCTTTTGGAATGAAATTCAAATCACTCTAGTTAAGGCTTGCTTCCTTTATTTTATCAGTGTAAGAACAAAGACAGCCCATACTGCTCAAAACCACCCAGCTGTCTGCCCAGAAAACCTTTGGGTGTGGGGGTTCAATGGTGTCTTTCTGGGCCACCTTATGTGCTAATATTAACCAGTCCAGTTGTCATGCGTGTAACGGTGAGGGTAATGGTACTGCGCCCGTATGTGCACCTGCTCTGGCTTGCGACTGAAGCTCAAATGCAAGAGGAAACTTTCATACATTTTTGTGAACCTGCTCGCAATTTCATTGTCTGCAAGAGGGATTTCTTTCCCCCACCAACCTTTATCTTGCCATCTTTCTTTTCCTATTCTGCTGACAGGAATAATTATTTTTAACACTTTTGTATTCTAACTGTAGAGTATTTATTTCTGAGAAATTATATATTACCCACTGTGTTTCCTGGTATTATTTATGATACTGCACTGCTTTCCAAAGTTGATAATGGTTTTCTCAGTGCTTCAGAAATATTGTTCTGTAAACACTGGACATGCTAGGAAGCTCTGACACCTTCGGGTAAAATTTAGCACTCCGTTTTTTGCAGTCATTTGTGCATATTACTAGTAGTCTAGACTGGATACATGTTCAGTTGAGTTGTACTTACTTGGAACTTGAAGACATCTGGTGCCTCCATGCTGCAGATCCCATTACTCCATAGAGAGACGAGCTGTCTTTAAATGCCTGCAGTTTCTCAGAAAAGAAAATTAACCTGTGTTGAGCTCTGTGCTGTCACTGCTGGTTTTTTCCCTGTTACCAAATGAATTCATTTATAGTAGTTTTGATATCTCTGTGCTACACCAGAGCTGTTATGGGAGGTATATCTAATGATTTCAGTGAAACTACTTAAACTGGAAAACTAGTACATATGTGGTTTTATATGTGGTTAAGTGCTTTACAGACTGAAGCTCTACTGCCTTTAACAGTCCCTGTGTGCACTAGTATATGGAAAATGAGTGTATTGGTAGAAATCTGTATTTTCATTTAACTATTCAACATAGCTGTAAGCATAGCTTTTATTAGACATATGTTTGATTCTTTTTTCATGTTTCTTATTGTCCATAAAGATTTGAGTTTTAGACAGAAGATTTGAAATAGCTGAAAAAAATTAATGGCCATTTACATTAACTCCTAAGGTAATTAACAGAGAAAAATGAGTTGAAATCTTAAAGACAATATATTCTCACATACGTTTGTATGCATGAGAGATTTCCCAGCAGTTAGAAATTGTATAAATGCTTATTTCTCACTTTTATGAAATTTATAAATTTGTATATCTACATCAATTTTTAATTCCTTCCTGAGATTATTTCATTCAAACTCTCATCAAAGACCTGCACACACGAAACTACTATCTTTTTATTTCTCAGTCTAGTGATATTTAAATGGATTTTATCTGGCAATGAGAAAATAGTATTTTTATAAACAATATGCTCCCATGATTCTGATGCGCCCCAGACCACTTCGGTTTAAGAGATATGTGCTCGTAGGGATGAATTTTCTAACTTCTGCTTTCAAGGACTATATCTTGCTTCTGGTAAAGCTTTTCTTATCTGACGTACTGAAACAGAGAAGCAGACGCCCCTGAACACGACAGATGAACTTCCCCTGAACAGGGCCTGATGAATGCTATGGATAACTGCTGGAGAATAAGGGGTGGGGGACAACACTAATGGACAGGCCCTGACAGGTTAAACATGAACATTTTATACTACAGGTCTTGTAATGTTTTAAAGAATTTTTATTGCAAATAGATAGATTGTGAAAGCTGAAGAAACAGGAGGCTTGTAATCACGCTAGGTATATTCTGGGCAGCACCTCTGTCTCCCAGGTACTGTAGTGCCATGCTGCCGCTTGAGGTTTGCAGAGGAGCTGTGGAGGAGGAGGGCGTGCTGGCAGCCAAGGGCAGAACACGTCCACTGCATGGAGGTAAGCTGAACCCACCACAGTCCTTGTTTAGTGGGGTCTCACTGTCTCCTTGCTAGCCACAAACTTCTGGAGAAGCAAAAGGAATAGAAATTCTAGTTAAATCTGATACTAAAAAAAAAAAAAGGCAAAAAATAAACACCCCAAAAACAGAAACAGCAAAAGCTTTTCAAGTGAACACTTGACTAAGTAAGTCAAGCTACCTGTGGAGCTGTACATGAATTCAAGTATGAATTCACGCTGGAGAAAACGACCTCCTGAGGTTTAATGAACTCCATACAAACAACAGGAAAGTTTTCCAAGGAAGTCATAAATTCTGTTTCTGTTACTTCTACATTCATGAAATAAGTGGCTGCTTAATGTAGTTGGATTAAAAACCTTTAAGATGAAAACAAAACGAGATTTTTATTGTGGATCTTAGAACTCTAGTGGGGCCAGGGGACTGCTGAGAGAGCATGGCAGCGAGCTGTCTTCAGCGACATTACTGTAAGCCAGTAAAATCTAGAGCTGCTTTAAAACAAGCACGACTAACAGTCTGTACTGCTCTGTCATAAGCTCCAGCACTCCAAAACACAGGGACTAATACCCTGGAGACTTCCAGTTCACACTGAGGCTTTTTTTTTTTTTTCCTTAAGCCAGTGTTATTAAAGTGTTTTTGATGAAGATAAACACACCTTTTTCCCCCCCAGTGAGATATCTTTTTGTTTCTCCACCCCACACCCCCATTTAGTTAACTTTTTAAATTCACAGTGCGTGGTGTACTGAGCACACTCTTGTACCTTCCCCAGCACCTTAGTGGAGAAAAAATGGCTGGTCACAGCAGCTGAAACACATGACATTTTAAGCAAAAGTGATTCAGAAAAAGACAACTCTCTTTGCAACAAGAGAGAGCAAGCAACAGAGCTATCATTTGTTAAATTGGGTATTGTCTCATTACATTTCTAAGCGTAGTGTCAGGAAAGATTAGGCGCAGACTGACAGATTCAACTGGCTCAACAACTTTGCCACAAACACACAGAAAACATTAGCTCAGCTATTAAGGATACACGTAAGCTAATTTCTGACAGACATTTGCTGTTATATGGATTTGATGTCATTACAGTTCATTGAGTATCCCATGCATAAAGCAAACATACCTTGCCATACGCTGAAAAGAGGATGAAGAGATAAGCTAGGGAGGATGAGAGAAACTATTTGCTTCTATGACTCGGTCTTTTTCTATAACTGAGGGATATTCTTATCAAACAAACCATTCCAACAAAATGAAACGTACCTTGAACCTTCTGTCAAAATCGGAGTCTAAACCAAAGACTTTCTCAGGTTTCAAAACATGCCTTTTCCCATCTTTTAGGCTGTCATATCTCCCATTCGTGAAGCACAGGAAATGGAAATATGGCAGTAGTATTACCAAGGTAATCGTACTGTGCTTCAGGACCAGATTTCCCTGTTAAATATTCAGTTTGAATTCTAGGCCAGAGTAAGAATCGTGACTTAGAAGTAAAGCGAACATTTGCATGAAATTTGAGTGAGTCATACTTAAACTATGTCATATTTCTCTGCGAATATTTAAAGCTTTGAATTTTAACTTCATCTAAATGCAAAATTCTTTCATTTTCATTCTGTTTTGTCGAATTTTTGGCTGGTCTTAAAGGAAAAAAAAAAGGAAAAAACCCACCTCTGGGAAGAATGTAATTGCTGAAACCGCAGGAGGGCTCGTGTTCCTCAGCCTCTCCTGCCTTCAGTGGGGGTGAGGGAGCTGAGGGCTGAGGCAGACCGGCTCACGCTGACGCTGCTGGCGTCCCAGAGCCTTCGGGAGCAGATTGTCACATCTGTGCAGTGAGAGCGCTTCCTCCCCCTCCTTCTCCCCTGGCTTTGCTGTTCCCAGGGCCATTTCTCACACTTTTTCCCTCACACCTCGCTGCCAGGCAGCGTTTTGTCCTTCCTCGAATACATTTTCCCAGAGGCGCCACCAGCTTCACTGATGCAGCGGTGGCCTGCGCGCGGAGAGGCCCTTGCAGAGCTGGCTGGAGCCGGCTGGAACCGGCTGTGTCTGGCACCGGGCAGTCCCAGCCTCTGCTCACAGAGGCCATCGCCATGTACACAGCTTTTCTGGGCCAAATCTTTGACAGTGTCTTCGTTTATCTGAGAAGAAATATATCCTGTTTGCAAAGTCGGAGGGCGGAAGTTTGGTTCTTTTAGATACGGTCTCGACTATTGTCCCTTTTGTGCCATAGCTCCTTAAAAATCAATACAAGTGAAAGGGCTACTCCAGAGATGCATGGCGAGAAAAGGCTTTTGTAGCTAAAGGTGAGTTGGAAGGATGTGAGGCCTGCAGGTGTGTTTTGAAAGACAGGCTGGTTGGGAAGTTTAAAGTTTGTATTATACTATGGGACGCCAGGGCCTTTCTGCTGCAGTGTGTGCTAGGCCTCTTTAGTCAAAGAACTTTTTAATTCATTACACAGTGAAATGTGGATAAAACTGATGCATAAAGTACAGAAGAGCTGGGAAGTCAGACTTCTGCACAAAGCAGGGGATTCACAGATGCGTTTCACATCACACAAATGCTTGGGACACACTTTTATGCCAGTAATGCACTGTGCTAGTAAACTCAAACTATCATGTGTCTTGTGACTTAATACTGTTTTTCATCACTTCCCACTTTCTGCCATGGCTGACGTGGAGCTTTGGGGATTTGCTTTCCTTTCCTGCTACCTGTCAATGGAGAGACTCAAGCCCGAGTGCCTTAAAAACAACAGCTAAGTGCTCTAAAACTACATCAAAGATACTGTATCGTAAGGCTGCACTGCAGTCATAATGATCAAAACACATGGATGGATGGATTACAGACCTCACCATCATTCCAAACTCACGGTGTTCACTTACTCTTTATCGTCAGTATCTGCAGTTTATTCTGTACATATACATATACAGAGATAACTATTACACACTTATCTCTGTGAAGAGTCTGTATTCATAGCACTACAAGCAAAGAGAGATAATAATAATCTGTCAAAAGAGCAGTACAGGTAGAACTCCTTTTATTCCAACAGCTTCTTTTTCTTGGTGTAATAAGAATTGGTTTATATTTCTTGCACAGGAATTGTACATGACATTCAGGGATTAAGGTTCCTGAGGCCTACTTAGTTCAGAAATGGGCATTTGAAATTCTGTGCTATGGTAGGCATATCATTATAGTTCATTAGCTGTTGTTTTATCTTCAACTATATAGAATAAGACAGATTTTGATATACTCCCCCGTCTTGAAACTATTTTGCAAATTTTCTTTTCTCCATCCCAGAGTCAAACTTTTACCTGCAGATTTATGTTTCAGTTTAAAAGCAAGTGCTTTTCTCACACTAAACATGGCCAGCAAAACCTAGGCAGCACTAGATCCACAGTGGGTGGGACTCTGCACAGCTCTGGGATGTCGGCTTTCTCCAGGTAATACCAATTCAGATCAGCAGAAAGTTTGCCCCAGTGTTTAACAGGTTTGAAATTCACCAGAAATGTAAAGGATGTACTATCTTTATTTTGACAGCTGTATTTGTTTATGACATTAGAAAAAGGAATAAATACAATAAAAGATATTTTAAAGCATTTAAATATCAGAAAATAGTTGTACCCAAACAAGTCCTTCTCAGATACTTTTGCAATTAGCTAGCACATTTTCCATGATGACCACATATATATCAGTCTAAGTCCTGCTCTGTTTCCAAAGTTGTCTCTGATTGGCCTCACCCCAGTGAGGGGAAGGGCTTATAGCCATAGCACCAGGCACCTGTTTTGGCTTTGTCTTTCCCTGGTTGGTAGCACCTGTGCAGGAGGTAACTGCTGACCTTGATACTGGTTGAACTGGAGGGAGAACTGCAACAGGAACCTTGCTTGTGAAAACAGGTATTTTAATATATTTTAATTTTCTTTAAACAGATGGTAGAAAAAGAGCAAGGAAATCCGTGCTTTTTCTTGTAGGATGACAATGTGCAGTATAAATACTGTCTGTCAACTTTAGAGGTCGAGTCTTTAACTCTGAAGTGTTATCCACTGTGGGAAAATATGCTTGATGTTGTTTGTAGGTGGAAGTGATTTATTAGGGTTGGAATGTGGTCACAGTGGTATAAATCAAAGATAACCTGGTAGACCATAAACACCTTTTTTGTAACTGTAGAGTGTATTTTTAATTTAATACTGTTGTGCTGTGAATAGTCAACTCAATTGTCCTTTTGGATTTTCCCAAGATAATGGGGGGAAATGTGGGATTAAATGTTTATTTCTCTGTTTAGAAAAATAAACTTGTTCCTCCACACCAAAGCTGTATCAGCTTTTAGGGAAATCGGGAACTTTATCTTCATCATGTGATTTTTAAGTTTTCAGCTCATCACTATATTTTTGGATGCAGCTTTGCCATCTCAGAATTTGGTTGGTAGCTAATACGGCAGACAAGTTGGGGGTCAGATGAGAACAGTCCTTTTGGTTTGATACTAGTGGAGGAACAAATTAGGCAAGCAAGATTACAACCAGATTTTTTTTGTGGTTCTGCCTGGTTTGTGCTGCAACATGAGCAGTAATGGTCCATAAAGCATAGTCTTGACTGAAGGCTCTTCTTGGTGTGAGGTTAGCTTGCAGCAGGCTTTATCAAACTGTAGTTAATAAGTCAGCTAAAATCAGATTCACAGTTAGAAAACCAGTCAGCTGAGCAATTATTTTCAAATGTATACAGTTCATCTTGATTCTCTATCTAAATGCTTAAGCACTTTTTTAAAGAACTTCTGTAAACAAAATTTATTTTAACAAAATGTCCTTTCTTTTAATTGGTTTTAAAATAAATCCATTTGATTTTTTTTTGTGTGTGTGTGTGAAATGGCTTTTAAATAAGAGAAGTTTTATGGATTTCATAAAATACGTTTTGGTTTTACTTTTATAAGGCAAAATATTTTTTTCATCAATAGAAGAATAATACTTGGCTGATAAGGAACTGTCTCTCATTAGAGATAGGGCTTATAATTTAACGTGTGTAGGAAGTGATAAGCAATAGCTCTGATTCTCCAGTAATAATGGCAGTTGTGATGTAGTGTGTATAACACAGAGGATTCTTCTTTTTGCTCAATTCCAGAAATATATAAATTCTTTGCTAATTTTCTATTGCTAACTCTACATCAGCTGAGCTGTAATGTTGTATATACAAAACTTAAAGTGCTACTCTGCTTTTATTGCTTTGCCTGACAAAAACTCTTTTTATGTTATTAATTCTAATGCAGAGCAACAGGGGAAAAAAATACGCTTACCACATGGTAGCGGTACCAAGAAGTTCCTCCACAGAAGAGAATGATTGTCAGGGTTGCTGTTATTTTATTACTGTTCCCAATTATTTGACTGTTTCACAGCAGCCATAAAACAGATATTAATCAGAAAAAAATCAATATGTTAATTAGAAAAATTCAACTCACCAATGGCCAAATCCTCTGGAAAGGGCAGTAAATAACTATTACTTTCAGAGATGAATATTTCAGGAAATCTAGATTTCTGAAACTGCCAGAGACCTGAAAAGAAGAAAAAAGTGGAAGAATTATAATTTCTTGATAAATCTGAAAGAACATTTGGCTAATTTATACTGGCTTTTTCAGCAAGAGTCTTCAAGATTTTTAGAGAGCTTAATATTCCCATGAAGTTTCTGGAATGCAGCATGATTCATAAAGAAAAAAGAGAAGACTTTTAAGTTCTGTTAATGTGTGATGCAAGTGGTAGTGCTTGTTTTCAAAACAATATAGAAAGCTTTAAATCCTGCTTGGTCTGCTGAAATTCTACATTCATCCAATAATCACATCTTTAAAATGCTATGACCGTGTTTTATTGTTTTGAGTTTTTTCTAAATTTTCTCTCTTCCCTTCCTTAGTTCACAATGTGTCTGATAAAAGTAGGACTGGTTCTGCTCTTTAGGTAAAAATCTCCCCAAGAAAGTCTGTGAATAGTTCTATTGGAAAAATAAAGACTTATACAAGAAGCAGCTTTATAACCAATCCTAGTCTAATTTTGGGATCTTCTAAAGTATTCATAGATGGTGCATGCAACTCCTTTAAAAAGGCTTTATAAATCTATTTGTACCTTTGATTCCTTCAACCTCTAGGTTTAATCCAGGGGCTTACTTTTGCAGAAAAATCACGTTATTTATACCTACTTTTAAGAGCTTGTTTTTTCCTTTTCAGCTTTGTTACTGTTTACTGCTTTCTCTATTCCTTCCAGTGGTGTTGGCTATAAGGCTCTTCTGATGCCTCCACTTCCTTTATACAGACTGATTTCTTCTGTTAATTGAAATCCTTCTGTGAAGTTCGGTTCTGCAGTTTCCTCTGGTTTAACTAGTTTCCGTAAAATTTCAGTTGAATTTTCTCATGGAACATGTTGCAGTATTTTTTATTATCAGTAGATCTGCATTTACAGTGGGACCTCTAAGCTTAGTTCAGTACTTCAAGTAATTCAATAAAAATTATATCTCTGTGTTGTATTCTATCTGAAGTTTTGGACTTGTGGTTTTTTGGTCAAAATTACAGCATCTTAGATCAAAGACTGCTGGATAGCCTTAACAGCCTGATTGTTTGTTTTTTTTTTCTTCTTCTAATCCCTAGGGTCTGTCTACAGAGGTGCGGACAGTTGTCTTTGCTGCAAGCCAGCTGGATGCAAGCCAGTTCTTGTTCAAAAGCCTTGTGGCAGAATTACTGTGACTATGAGCTGAAGCTACTGTGTCCCACCTCTTGGTTCAGGTAAGGTAGATGTGTCTGTGTTAATTTATCTGTCGGCCTATTCTGGGATACAAAGAACTTGAATTGCCTTTGAAAGTGGACTCCTTAAGGAGTAACACCATATGAGGTATAAATGAAGTACTGTACACATAACTGAGCATCTTTGAGGGGCTGTCAAATTTCTATTAAGTATTTAAAAGGTTTTCTTCTTTTTCATTTTAGTATTACCTTTTGGAAACAATGCTTCCTTTTTTTCTGAAAGAAACATTTTCCTGGAATTTTATGTATACTTCTCTCTTTTTTTAAAAAAAGACTAAATATTTTATAATAGTGATTTAAAAATATTTCACTTGTGTTGAGAAAGTACTAGCTTTAGTGCTTGGTACTGTCAGAAGAATGTGTTTGCCCAGCAGGTTCAGTCCAAGATGGATGGAGAGATTAGATTTTGATTGTATGCACATAACTTCTCTGTCACCATGGTCCAAAGACAGGCTTTGATTTTTTTCCCATTATGAGGAGTAGCAGAGCTGTATGTCTTCTGGCGATGACAAGTTTAGTTTCCTGCTTATGAAGTCTGATGCTGTATTATGGTGTGTTAAGTTAGAAATACAAGGTATGAAGGGTTTATGTGGAGAGAAAATAATCAGTGAAAAACATAACTTGCTGAATTGAAAAGTTCTATTCCTGGATTTATACTTAATTTATATTTGTTGTATTTTGTACATATATATTTCAATTTACATTCATTAGAATACATTAAGATGTACATCAATGTTGAAGTAGGGCTCCTATGTAAGGCAACTTTGGAAAAGAAATGTACTTGTATATATTTAGAAACTTTTGGTCATTTCACAGAATTCTTCCTTTTGGACCTTTAAAATTGTGTTTCCAGTTACTGTTTGAGAAACTAGAAATTATGGCTATACAGGAATAAAGTGTCATTATGTGGAAGAGAGAGAACAGGAATAATATTGACACGTAAATAGGCATCTTCAAACAGATTATGTTAAGAAGTTAGCAACAGTGGTGGAAAATATTTTCACTTCATTGACAAATTTTTATCTTTAATTCAATCAGTGGAACTTATTCTAACCTCAAATACATTAATCTTTTGAGAGATCTAGTTTTTGACAACATAATTTCCTTTCAAGTACTGATGGCATACAAATTTAGATTGTGAATGGAGCCAACTCATTAAGGAAAACACTTGCTCAATAATGGTATAATAATAATGTATTAATAAATTAGATATTAAATAGTCTGCACCCACCTCTAGTGTAGGTCAAATAAGGAAGACCATTTTCTTATGTTATTTAGATAAAGAAAGGAAAGAAAAAACCTGTTAGATGAGAATTACTTGCTCCTTCTGTCAGTGACTTGCCAATGCAGCTGCGAGAGGAGGTGTATTTAAACTGTTTGGCTGCAATAACCTTAGAGGAGAAACATGCTAACTTGAATGTACGAAGACATAGCCCTTAGTAACTGCTACACAAAATACCCCTTTGAAACCTTCAAAAAGTATCAGGACCACCTCTTGTGAGCATGTGCACATCTATGACATAAACACATATGAAATAATGTCTTCTCATAGTCAAGAAGCAGTCTGATGAACTGTGTTTCACAGAGTTGTCAACTTTGTTATCAACTGCAAAAGTCAATATTTAGGTGCATCTGATAGACCTTTTGAATTTTGAGAGGATTTTGTATCTTCAGATCAATGAAATGATTGAAAGTAAACATGTCCATCCACATTTCCGTGACTTGCAACGTGGATTGCATTAATCGGCTATGCAACTCTGTCAATGTAGGTTAGTTCTGGTCCTGTACACCATAGGAGAGCACAACTGAATTCGGTGTGTCGTGGACAGGCTACATGGAATCTGTCCTGGCAGTCGTCCTTAAAATTTATTTCTAAATACTAGTATCTTCAGCAGATGGATCTGAATGATGAAACATATCTAAAACAAATGAAGTTACAAGATGAAATTACTAATGCCACCTTTGAAATAGTGCATTTTCACTCTTTAGCGTTATCTTTGAAGAACAGATGTATTCAGATAAGCTTATGTACTGTAAAGTACATATATCTTAAGTTACAGAAGTGAGAATAAAACAGCTTATAAGTGGAGTCATCCTTTCAATAGAAGAACAATAAAGAGCTGCAAAGGAAAAATTAACTAGAAGAAAAAAATCTCCTATATAAAAGACAATATCCTGTACTTTTGCTTTACCAAAATCAAATGCTTTTAAGAAATGAGCACAAAATGAAATATTCTAGTAGCTAGATGTTGATCTTCACTGGTAATTAGTTTTCAATTTGAAATGGTATCTCAGATTTTCATCACAATGATTTATCTAGTGCAAGCTTATGAAGTTGGTGGAAAGTATTGACATGATAAAGCTAAAATTATCGCTTATTGAAGAAAGGTATCTAAATATCTGGCAAAGTTACTTGCAGGTCTTTAACTTCAGAGAGAATGGTGAATGATGATTTTCTTTGAAAAAGAGATTACTTTTAAGTCCTTAAAATTTTCTTCTGAAATCAGAGCTATGTAAGTGGAGTCACATCAACACAAAATTTCGTTATGCAACTAGGGCATAAATCACATTAAAGGATCATTATCATTAGTAGTAAGGATGGCTTGGCAAAAAATTTTACTCTGACAATCACAGAATTGGGTCAATTTGAACTCTCTTGCAGATTTGTTGATTTCCTCCACTGCTTCTAGGCCCAAAAAGGAAAAAATGCTGTTTGGTTATTTCTTGTTAGAAATAGTTAGAGTTATTAACTGTTTTTATATCATATATCAGATTTTGGTTTTAAAGTTTACGTGAACTACTAGATTAAAATGTTAATAACAGCAATGTGATAATGCCAGAAAAGTTTAATAATGAGTTCAAAATATATTTGTAGAAAAAAAACATTAAAAAAAAATTCCATCCCCTACATCTTATTTATGCTAGCCAAGCAAAAGGCAGGAGGACAAGACAAAGCAACTGGTTACACTGCAGAATTTCATGCTGCAACCCCATTTTTCTTAATTAATTTCCTGTTCTGGCATGATGCAGAAATAATAAAGGAAAGAATAGTAGTCATTCAGAAGACATAAACCTGTAAAAGCAGCTTGAAAAAAGTATCAGCCATAATTTAATGGGGTTCATAGTTTGATTTTTTTTTTTTAAAGTATGGTAGCTAGTTACACTAATATAGTTATGCTATGACACACTTACATGCTTAAACAGCTTATGTAAAGAAGGACTCCTTGTTTTTGAGTACTTAGGATGCTTGGCTGGATGAGGGGTGGGCAGGGGGAAGAAATTTTGATTCAGATTTGTGACTGTAACCCTTGTGCAAATTTACTGGATTATCGTGTATAAACGTGGATTTTTCATTGCATGAATTCACTGATAAACATTTCCAAACAGTGCATTTTTGGTTGTGTGTGCGCTCACAGAAGCTCAAACTTGGAGTAATTGATGCCATTTTGGCAATATTTGTCAAGGGACTTTCATCAGGTATTAAGATGCTTAAACATGAGCGGCTTCAATTAGCTTTTCATGGGAAAAGAAAATGGGAACGTAAGTTGACTAAATGTTTGATATTGTAAGGAAACAATGTATGCAATATAAATTGCTGAATAGCCTGTTTTGTTTTTAATTGTAAACAGGACAATCTCCAAGAATTGTAGTGCTGAAAAAATTGTTAATATTGAAAACATAACCTGAAAATTTAATTAGCTCAGAACATTGAATATCAGTCTGGAAGCAGTATGTGATTATTCACAAATCATTTACATTTGACTCATTAGAAAGTCACTTGAAAAAGCAAAGTCCATGTTATCAACGTTTATGGTAGACAGAAGGCTTAAACTGGTAAATAACTTAACACCTGCCTTTAGTAAAAGGAACCTCACTGTATATGAAGTAGTAGCCACAATGTCTTTTGCTGTACAGTATGTAAAAACTAATAGCTCTTTATCAAAATGCAAAACATAAAATATATTCTCTTCTGAGAGATGTCTAAATAATGCTTTTTTACTTCAGTGAAACGATGAGCTTTTGACTTCTGTGTTTGAAAGCAATTAAGGTATTTGCCTCTCTATTTTGAAATGTAGAGGTGCATAATGGTTAAAGCCAGATAATGTTAATAGGAATATTTCCTATTCATTAAAACAAACTAGTGTTAAATCTTAGGGTTTATAGCAAGCCTGTGTCACTTCAGATAAAAGAATGTCATCTGTTTTTATGTCTCCGCATGATTAAATTTGCGTATATATAGCATGTACAGGTTTATGTGTATATAAATACCCATTTATATAAAAATAGTACATCTTTCACATTTTTTTCTTGTTCCAGAAATATTTCTCACTTTTCATCTTTGCTATGATAATGCAGAAATTTACATATGATTACTACTAATAAAATTTAGGACAATCAGTTAAAACCTTTCTTTTGTATTCTCTAGAATTAATCTAATTCCTTCTGCAAGCGATATATCCTGGATCCCTGCAGCTGTCTATGGCTTCTCACGTGTAGTATGAAAGAAGTCCTTTTTTTTTGTTTTCAATCTGCAGCATGCTAATTTCCCTGCTTGCTCTGGCTTATGTTGTAGATAGGATGTCTAATAGCTCTCTGCTTACCTTCTTGCACATAACTTGAGCACTTTATCATCAGAGTTTTTGCACTTGAAAATATGTGTGTGTGCTAGTGAATGCAAGTTGTTTCCGTAATAAGAGCAGAAGAGAATTAAATTATTGGTGCTATTTAGAAGGAAATATTTTGGTTGTTGGGTGGTTCTTATCACCAAAGGTCTGTCACTTAGGCCTGTACCAGAAATTCATGTGATGTTTAAACCTCTGGCTCTGGGGATACCTTCAGCCGCAGACAGACAGAATCACCAGAACTGGCTTTGGGGTTCTATTTCATTTTTCTTTATGGTTGTACTCTGGTCATGCGTATCCCCTGAACTCCTCATCTTGCTGACTGCTTCTCTGATGATGTATAGTTGCAACACGTCATCAGTGTGCTGTGAGAACCTATTATACTGCCATATATCATTAAAGACCCTTCTCTCAAGGCAGGTTACTATTATATATCATTAAAATGATGGCCAGTAGGAACAGGCATCCCAGAGAGGGAATCTTAGAATTTTATGTGGGGAAAACATCCTAGTTTATAGGTGAGTTGGGGGGGGGGGAAGGAATACAATAGGTGGGAGTTATAATATAAATAATATTAAAAATAAATATTATTTGTAATATAAATTTTGTATCAAGAAAGAGTTTCTAGGTCATAAAAACAAACTCATGCACAGAAGAAAATGTTTATAACTGAGATTTTGGTGCATAAGACCTACTGTGCTGTGCTATAACTCACTGAGTTGTGACAGGTATGGTGAGTTTATGCAGAACCAAGGCTGAGAACCATTTTGAAATTAAAGGGGACTGTAGAATTTTTCGAATATAAATAAGTACAAAATTCACAGTATGAATCTGCCTACAATGCTATACTAAAGCTGCATAACTTCCCCACTGTCTCAGAAATAATCTTCTCAAGTGATGACAAGCTTGAGAAGCAGAGTACTGAGAGGAAGCTGTGGCTTCTGTTCGTAAGAGTTTCCAAACATATGGAAACTGTAAGCAACTGTGTATGCACATACAATTCCCATTGAAGTTACCAGAAATTAACTGTAATTGTCCAGGAATAGAGTTTGACTTGGAATGTTTGCTATAACCTTGTTGTTACAACAGTCTTTGTTAACTTTTCTTATTAGTGAGGATTTTGCAAATACATACCCATTAACACCTTTCTAATGCAAATACATTTCCTACTTTGCAACACAAAAATGTATTGATCCTCAAAAATAATAAAAACAAGGACTATACGTATATGCGTTTGAAGATCTGAAATGGGATGTTTTATCTCTTTCCACACCAGCGATGGCATGCTGCAGTGAACTAGGCTGCTGAAAGCCACTTGTCCTTTCCTGCTCCTCAGTACAGCACACAAGAAGCCTTTTCCTCTGTAATTGCAACAGAAATGTTTACTTACAAACAAATGGTTAAAAAACAAGACTGCAACTCCACAACACTAATATCTATCCTTAGAGATTTTCATTGGTTTATATCTACTGAAACATTAAGCCTCATCGCTTTCCTATTGTCTCTATTAAAATTAGATATTGGTGTATATCCTGCATACTTAATATTCTGTGATTCTAAAGTGCATAATACAGATGTTGCAGAACAAATTGATTTTTTTGTTTGTTTCTGTACATGCTCTCGTGATAATGATAGTTATTTCTAATCTAAAACAAAGTAAACATTCATGTACCTACATAGTGTTGATGAAAGTGTTACAAGTAGAACAGTTTAGATTGTCAGATTCGCTTTAAATTTTTTGATTTGTTCTGTGTTCTACCTTTTCCTTAATTCAGTTTTCCACTTTCCTAGAATATTTCCAGACTTGCTTAAAAAAAAAAAAATCTAAATCTTCATTCTCTTTTAATACTAGTTTAGTTGTGTGATTCACTTGCTGTAGAACAGTTGTTCCTGATTTAGAGAACTCGTGCTAAAATTAGGAAGGGAAAAAATCTATCAAGGTAAAGGAAATTGAGGAAGAAATGTTGTGATATTTTGAATTTGACATATCAAAATATTCAAAACATCTTTTAAATCAAATTCTGAATCTCTGAGCATCCCATCTCTGGAAAGTGTTAGATGCAGGTACAAATATACTGTTTTTTCTAGATATGAATGCTGACTCTTAAACAGTTGATAAAGATTGGAGAAATGTATACAAGAAAGGGGGATTTAGATGGCTGAAGAAGCATGCTCAGTAGCGGCATTTGGTATGGCTTTGAGAGCATATTCTCATAATATGGTATGTCAACACCATCTGTTGAATAGGGACGGAGTGAGTCTGGCCTGCATTGCTTCCACATTAAGCTTAAATTATTGCCAGCAGTGTTACAAGGATGAGAGCTAGGCCATGGTATTACGGACAATTTCAGCTCAGGCTGTACTGCACAGTGTGTATAAGACGTACCTGGGTCTTCATATTTCCCTGCCTATCTACATGGGGCTGGCAATAGCTGTTCTTGAATGAATGGACTGACTACTATTATTCTTGATGATGGTCTTACTATAACTTAAATCTTAATATATCACGCATTCATATATAATAACCAGGTTACATCAATCTCAGATTTTGTTAAAATATCAACAGTCTTTAGGAGAACTGTATTTATTATATACGCATGTTCTTCCCCCAAATGTCTTTCTACCTTTAAAAAGAATCTCAAACACTGTGCCTTTATATTGAAATCTGAGCGAAACCAAGAGCAAAGCCGATTACAATGTAAGTAATTATTGTAACACTATTGCAATGACTTAAACTAAAAAGTAAACTTCCTTTCTGGCATATTGCTATGTGAGTTGGGATCTTCTGAACCCATCTGATAGCTTCTGACACTAGGAGCAACTTTAAAAATGTAGATACTTTTAATTGAGGGTGATTTGTTCTGGGTGCTATTTTCTAGAAACAGACTCTTCCCCCAGTCTTCTGGGCTTTTTATCTTTATAGATATCATACTAACACACATCTTGAAGTGTAAGTAATACAATTAAAAAAAAAAAATCCGTTAGTTTCTTTTTTAAACTATTCAAAATAGCTTCTTTTCAAATTAATTTCTTTTCATCATGATTTCCCTCTTTAATGCTCTGACTGTGCTGTCAGTTGGAGATTGTATCTCTTGATCTACTGCATAACTTCTGAGATAGTGCTGATTATCTGAATGCTTTTTGTAATGTTATAAACTGATAGTAAACATAGAAAAGCTTGGACAAATGGATAAACCTACCCTGTGAGACAAAGACATAGACATACCTTTTGTTTTAACTCCTAGGTTAACTGAAAAGTACATTCTTTTGCAAGCTTGGCACATTTGAAGTTGTATCTTGTACTTTGATAAATTTTGGAGCTTTGGTTTATTAATGTTGCTCTTTCTTTTTGTGATTAGTCTATGTAACTTCTGTCCCTGTTGAAACATTTTATATGTGGGTGTAAAATTGGTATATCTCTACTATCTGGTACAACTGCCGATAAAATACTAACAAATGTGAAGGAGCAAGTAAGTGAAAGAGCTGAAACCTCTGCAAAAAAATCTTGCTTTGCCTTGTTTTTCCTGTGTGTGTGCATTTGAGCATCTCTGTAATCCTCATCTCAACTCCTTGGTTAGTCATGAAAATTATTAAAATTATATGCTAAATAAAAAAAAAATGAGCGGAAATTACTTTTTAAATAAGGTAGAGATATTTAAATGAAATATGAAAGTCATGAAACAGAAGGCAATGCTTTCTGCTGTCTCTTTAATTAAAAAGAATAAAGACTGAGGTATCATTGCCAGAAATAAATAGCTGTAATATTTAAACCAACTGTGTGTGTCTACTGACCTTAGAAAAGAGACTTACAAAAAGATACAGCCAAAGAGCAGAAGAGAGGGAATAATTGCAGAGCTGAGAAATTTGATGTCTGGTGGGGATGCTTTGTCTTCCCCTATAAGTGAAGAACAAGAAGAGACTGTCTGTCCCAAGCACTACTGGCTGGAGATACATATGATACCACCTTGAGTTTGACTTGTGTTTTTACATATAATTCCAGTTCATGGTATGTAACTATTTAGAGAGAAAGAAAAAAAAACCACAAACCCAAACAACCAAACCATTAGAAATTGCAAGAAAGAATAATGGCAATAGCCCCAAATGGAGAGCAAATTGAAAAGGTTCAAAATCAAGGAGCCTGGAGAGCATGTTGAACTTAAAGTAATGGGGATTGCAGTTACCCAGATCTAGCACATATCTGCAGAAAGCAATTCCAAAGGCAGAAAGGAAAATGCTCTATTTCAAGGATACTAATGCAATGGATGTGCAGAGCTGCCATCTAAATAAGCTTTTCTGTCTCCTAATCAGCTGTATAAGGGGCCTTAGGAAACAGTTGGGATGTTTCATACTACACATTTCTGTTTCTTCTGGTGATGCAGGTTTCCTTGAAAGAAGAACAATTCCCTCAAAGCAGCACTACATGTAGAAACAGGGAATGTAGAGGCAGATGAAGTATAATCTGAGAGTGCTTTCACCTGCTGTGTGCTCATACCCAGGCTGAGTCAACCCACACTTGTCATTGGATCTTTACTGGGAGAGCACCAGGAGTGCTCTTGCCCCTCATTTTCTCCCCTATGCTCTTTATTTCTGTCAGACTAAAGAGTCTAATTAGGCTTGTATTATAATTCTTCTGACACTGTCAAGCCTATTGTTACACTCTCAAATTTCCCAAATAACTTATGGGTGCTGTTCTAGAGACATACATGCTGAATTTGTCAGCTGTAGAAGAGTATTGTGTTTCTAATTAAGGCCTGACTTCACACACTGGTTCAGTAAAGATACTATTTATTGCAGAGTACAATGGTTCATTAGACACATGACCAGATGGATGAGAGCTTTGAGGTGAAAAGTCTAGAGAATGAGTATTCCCTTTAGAACAATGCCTCAGTTGTGATAAGGCTTTCTCTTTTCATGAAGTAAATATTCCAGTTCTTTCTGTGATTTTTACATGTCTTGACCAATCATAACTTTGAATTAATGTGACTTAATTTTCAGTGAAGTAGTAGAGTCTAATGAGGGTTTAGTTTTGGTTTCAGTCTTTCAGGAAAAAAGGTTTCCTTTCAGATCTGCGCAACATGCTTGCTATAATTCTGTTTACCAGCACTTCAGTGATTACACCTGGTTAAGTTACTCCCATCATTAGTCACAGACTTTTCCTTGGTGATTTGTTCAACAACTTTTTTCACAAGTGTGTTTTTTCTTTGTTGTCATTTGCAATATATGAGGACGTTGGTTTAGTGGCTTGTAGATTGTAGCAGTATGGACTAGATGAGCTGACCAAAAGGTTATTACCTAATCCAGCAGTCTTCTGATGCAAAACTGTTTTCTAGTGACTTAAATTCAGCACTTCCCTGTATTTAATTTCATAGCTATTCCTGGCTTTGCATTGCTGTATTATCCTAAGTAATGTTTTACATTTAATTCTAGACAAATAAATGCTTAGCCTTTGATCACCTGAAACTGTTGCAGATTAAGTAGTCTTTCTGTGCCAATCAGCTTTTAATTCTACTCTTTTCTGCTGCTAACCCTCTTGCAGATCTATGGTTCCCTTTGAGTTTTTGCACACTTCTAGTAATCACCTACCCAATGTTGATTCCAGTATTGTAGTTTCCTTTCCTGTCCTCAAGTCCCATATGTTATGCCTCTGTGTGTAACTAAAATTAACTTGTTGGTTTATCGCATGTTGACTGATGTCATCCATAACTTTCCCTGTCTTTAGTGTTTACTGTGGCATGTAGGGTTTTTCCAGGGCTGTGTTATATTTTCGTTTGGGGAAATTAGTTTTATCTCCTTCTGTTTCCCTTCATTTAAGCTGATTGCATTACTTTATGTAGATGAAACAACTTTTCTGGATCCTTTTCTTCTGAGTCTTTTCAATAACTCTTGTTTTCCCAACTGGTTTTCTCAGAAAGCATAATGTTTAAAAATAGAATTAAGTACAGCTAATGCTGGACTCCTGGTTTCTTCCAGATTATCATAATGTACATATTGCTTGATAGGTTTTTTGTCCATTTACAAGTCTGACATTTCTAACTTAATGACATATTTTTTCTTTTTGTGTTCCAGGCTAGCTGTAGCTTGTGTGGCAATATTCATATCAAAATAGGTTTGAATTATTCTTGAAAGGACTATTTCATTAAGAATAAGATTATAGTATTTACTAATATGTAATATTACCTGTGTCATTTTCACTTCATCCACTGATTTGCTTTGCCTGACAAAATTAAAAAAAAAATGCTTTTGTCTAGCAAAGCCTCTTCCCTAGGGAGATACATGTTCCGAAATGAATAAAAGGTAAGATGAAGAGTTAGTCGATAAAATATACTGATTGCAGATAAGGTGCTACTTACATATGCTTTGCAACAAGATGACATGGTAGCTAGTGTGTCAACTCATGAGAGTATAAACTAAAAAATGGTCTTCAGAAAGCACCATTCCTACCAAATGCATTTCGAATATCTATAAAATATAATTGCACAATTGTCACATTGAAGATTTAAGAAAATATTTCAAAATGAGGAAAGATGACTTCCAATTCCTACAAAAAAAAGTATTGTTACGAGTTACATTTTGAAACTAAGTGAATAAAGTTAGTTAATTCTGGTGGGAGTCATTACAGACAACTTAGTGAAACAGTATTATTCCCTTCTTGCACTTGTCTAGGTTATTTTATCACCAGCACCATTGTGATCAGTTTTTTTTCACATTGGTTCTTTCTCGGAGCTACAGAAAAGGATGTTTTCAGACTGCTAAGCCATTACTCATGTTTAACATTACTAAATTGAAAATATGCTTCTAAACATCACCTGTCAGAATATGAAGTATTTAATTGCCATGCATCTCCATTTATAACATTATTTGTAGCAAACTAATTCAACTTGCGTTACTTAAATCGCTTGATAGTCACATGACTTAGTTTTACTCCTCCTTTCTTAACATTAGAAGAGTTGTATCTAGGAGAAGATCTCAAATTTTCACTTAAAATAGTCTAATTCTATGAAACTAAGCAGTAATGATCAATCAACATGCCATCCCACCCACCCAAAGAAAAGGTAACCCCAAATATATTTAGGGTAAAATAGAAATAAACTAAATAGCCCCCCACCCCCCCCAATTCTGTGAAAATAGACTTTGCGATTGGATAGCTGTAACACTATACCAGCAGGGAAAGATTAATTACAGTTGCATTACCTCTTTGTCCACAGAGTGCCTCAGAGAGGAAAGAGTCTTGGGAAACGTCAGCAGCGTACTGCCTACATAAGGTTAGGTTCTCCTGCCAAGTTTCATGAGACCAAATGCTTCTGTTTTTATCCTAGTTGGACAATCACCTTATTTGATTAAAAAAAAAAAAGGCAAAATTGTTGTCACTGAGAAGTTTATTCTTGTTTGGCCAGTGATTTCATAGGTTATACCAAGACATAAGTCTTAAAAGGCATACTAAATAAAGAACTAAATGATAAATGATTGAACTTGTTTTGGGACTATTCTTCCCATGCATGAGCACAAGGTAAACTGTTGGTGTGAAATGATACAAATTATAAGGTTACAATAGGACGAAAGCTTACATGATCATTGATCTTGTCTAATTGATAGGATATAATTTACTAATGGGTCAGATTGTGGCTGTTTAAAATTGTGGGTAAACCCCAAGTGTAGATAGTATGTTTAAAAAAAAAAGACACTTAAAGAGAAAACTCTGAGAATTAGTGAGCCTAAAACTTGTCATGTAGTCTTAATAAAGACCTCCTTCATGCCCTTGAGAACTTCTCAGAAGTGTGTCAAAAACTAAATGTAATCTCAAGAGTACTTAAGAATACTGAGTGTAATCTTAAGAATACTTAAAATGTCACGGAGGGTTGGAAAATATGTAAGTAGAGAGAGATTTTTCTGGTGCTCTGCAAGTCTCAACGATGGTCTGTTACAAATAATTATGAGAGAAGAGAGAATCTTTTCATTATTGCTGTCTAATTTATATTGCATATACTGAGTTGCATTTTTTTTTTGCTAAATCTAATAATACAGTGTGTTGCTTTTGAAAGTCACTCATGGTGGCAAAGATAGCTACTTTTTGAACAGTAGTTGAAGACAGTAGGAAGATAGATATCTTTAATTTCTTGCTATTTATGGTGAGTGTTCTTGCATCCCACTCGAGTATCTCATGTAGAGGTCTCTGACTTGCCTACTTCAGGTTAGGGACTCGAACTTGGGTATTTCCCAGGTGCATTTCACAAACACTTGATTATTAGTTATTTTAAGATGAACAGTGATTCAGCCTAATAGCTTCCCCTGTTAGAGCTGCTTTGTTTCTCATAAATGATTATTTATTTTTTTAGCCCTGACAAAGGAAGAGAAGACTGCTTAGCCTATTTAGGAAGTTCAACCTTTTGTGTTGTTAGTGTACACAGGTCTGATTCACGGCTGGGTTTAAGACACATGGAACTAGCAACAGAAAAGAACAGAAAACATAACGAATGAAATCAGTAATGGTATTTGTCACTTCACTGCTCTTGGACTTGAAATGTATGTGTTCTATATATTTATGGCTGTATTTTTTAAAATTATGACACATTAAACATCTTCATAGAATTTTGCAGCACCTAGTCAGCAACAAAAAGCATGTGGTCCATGTGCTTAATAGGCACGAGTGTTCCAAAGAAGCATAAAACTGCAGCAGCTGAACAGCTGGCAGTCATCTAAGGGTGCCTGTACCCTTAGCATCAGTTTAGGTTTATTTGTATCATTTTCTGTGTTGCTTGCCATCTGGATTAAAACTGATATTAAATATTTGGATGTAGTCTCAAATCCTCTTACGTTTTCTAAACATCATATTACATGACCTATTAATGCTACCATTTCTGGTAAATGTTACACTTATATTCAAATGATCACATTAACTTTATTTTCCTGTTGCAAGTGGAGTGAGTGTTTGGCCTTTTGTCTGCTGACTTTATAAATGTACGTCGCTTTAGAATTTGGACTCCAGTCAATACTGAGGAAAAGGGGACACTTTTCATCTGAAGATATCAATTTCCATTAGTCTCTTCTTTGAACTTGGCTTTTGTTTAATCTGTGATGTAAAAGCTTCATGTTTCCTTGAGTTTAATATTTCTGTGGGTGTCATGGAATCTCTTTGGTAGAGAAGGTCTTATGAATTCTCTGTCTTCAGGAGCCAAAAGGTTTGTCGTATTCCTCCGTCCAGCAAGTCAGCAGAAGATACTTGTCTATTGGCCCACAGGAAATGAGGGCAATAGCAGAAATGCTTATAAGATCAAGAACTTTCTTGCGTCTTGAATAAAACATAGCTTCTCAATCTGAGAAGAGAAAAACCCTGACAGAAACAGATCTTCTTGGAAAGGAAGATTTCTTCCTTCTTCTTTGGAAGTCCTCAAGAGCTTTGCGTGAAATTCCCTTGTGTGTGTTCTGGGGATGCCCCATATGGGATTTTCCACATACTTTGTATGAATTTCTCAAGAGCTTTCTAGAAATACTTTTTTTGCCTGTGTTTTATGTATGACGTGTATGGTTTCTAAGGCTATTTCCTGATGCTTTTTAGGAATACCCCAAGCACTGTCTGCTTTTTAGGAACGCCTTAATGGGTTTTTAGAAATTTCACACCTGCTTTTTAGGTATCCCTTATATATTTTTCTCTAATGCTTTCCACTAATTCCCCTTTTTCAGTCTAGGAACTCCCACCTGCTTTCTAGGAACTTTCTGTGGTGTTTTGTAGGAATTCTAGAAACAGAGATGCAGATCTACAGAAATGAAGTTCCTGGATTTTTTTTTTCCTGTTGTTCAAACAGACTCAATGTTCTAAAAAAGTAAAATATTTTGTAAATGATAATGTATGACTATAGAGGCTTGTCACCTCTGCCTGTATGACATACTCTTTAGACCCTGTATCTAGTTTGCTTCTTTTATATTACAAGCTTGTCAGGACAACAATTATTTGTGTGGTATAGAATTGAATACAGTGGGATTCCTGCTTTTCTTGTTTCTTCGGTGTTACCATCATGACTATAAAGAAGAGTTGGAGGGCAGTAGGAGTGTAGAAGCCAAAGGGAGGAAAGTTATGAATGTTATTTGAACAAGTAGTGTTGTATATGCCTGTAGCCAAAAAGGCTTCATATTTAGTTAGTGTGACACAAAAGCACAGTAACAGTGATGAAATTGTTATTAAGATGGGAAGAAACTTCCCTTTAAGTGTCCACTAGTAATCAGTTCAAAATATTGGATAGTTATTAACATAAGAATAATATACTTAAAACTATTCTAACGTTTGTGTATATTAATCTTTCCCATGCAATAGCTATGCAATGGAAGTTTGAAGCCAGTCAAAATTAGCATATTAATGCTGTAGTCTTGATGGAAGACAAGACATTGAAGTCACTTCACTTTTGAATTCAGTTAAATGTCTGACAGAGTGGGATATGTCTCAATATGATATATGTATCAATATGATATAGTTTGATCCTGTTTTGAAGTACTTTCAGAGGTGCACTAGGGTTTATTAAAAAAGACTTGTTTGTTCTTTTATTGATCATTCATACAGATTACACTACCATCATGAATTTCTTTACTTGTTAAGCACTAAGCCACCTACATCTAAGCACTACTTAATGAAATGACTCTTCTGAGTCAGAAATCTGGAAAAAAAGATTGAAAGGGTGAGGGATCAAGGATACACATAGAACTGGTTGTACCTGCTTACAAGTACATGGATACTGAAAGCCTGTGATACGGTGTGTTTGAGGGCAGGGAAAAATCAAGGGGGGAGTGTTTAAGGAAAAATGTTTACTTTCTTCTGTGTTGTGCTTCAGACATAATGTTAGTACAATGATGTAAAATATGAAATATATAAATTCTAATGTGTGTCACTGAACTCGTTCCTTGACCCCCACATACATATCTCTGATCTTAAAATAATTTATGTGAGTTTGGTACTTATGCAGGAACTAAACTGATAATCTGGGAGAATGGATCCTTTGGATATCTATGTGGGTGGTGGGGTGGGGAAGTGATAAAAATTTCTTTACACAGCTTCATCCATATGCTTCGCACTCGAAGTGAAAGCTAAACTACTTAGTTTGTGCCCATATGCCAGCAGCCTATCATGGTGTAAAAGGCTTCCAAGTAGTGTGAATGTAGCTAGCCAGAAGCTGCTATTCTGACCTATACTGCTGTGACTGTTTCAGTCATGATTCTCTTTACTTACAGAGTAAACGTTTTCTTTTGCAGCAGATGAGTGTTGGAATTTTGCTCTTTGAGTCCTGAGTGCTATTGATTGTGGGCTTCCAGTTCCCAGCTTGCCTGCAGGCCATGGTTGCTTCTCGGTGCTCCAGCACACATCTTGTGTGTTGAAACAAGCATAACACTCCTGATCAATTGTAGTTATATAGAAAAATTGTGATAAGTTTGAATATGAAAGAGAAACTAGGAGGATATTGCCTTAGTTTGAGATTTTTGCATATTGTGTATAAAAATTTTGCTCAAATGCCAATATTGAGGAGACTATGCACTGCACTGTTCAAACATCTCTTATATTTAGCACAACAGGTGGCATTATTACTGAAAATAAAGCAAGTGTAAGGACAGTATCAAGAATCACAGATTGATTTTTTTTTTTTTTAACTTATTTGAGCAAAACACAAGCTTCCCCAATAACGTTACATCCCTCACTACATCCTAATGCTATGACTAGGGGAGTGGGAGGGGGAAGCTGCTAACAGTGATTAAGATTAAAAAGAGAAATTGAAATGTTTTATCCCAATTTTTGCTGATGTTGTACAAATAGGTTTTGGAATAGGATTAAAGTTTAAATTCTAAGTTCAGAATTTTTTGCAAATACTATAACAATAAAGAGTATAAATTTAAGGATGAATCAAGGAGAACTCTGAGGTATAGACTACAGGTCAATGCTGGAAGGGACTTCTGAATGATGACTGGTCGAACCTCTGCTCAGAACAGAGGCAATGTAGACTGTGTTGCTCGGGGTCATGTCTAGTCAAGTTTTGATGCATCCAAGGAGTAAGAAGTATGAAAATGTGTGTTTCTGTTTAGAAAGTTATAGAATTCTGGACATCTGCGCAGTCTTCACTGAATTCATGTAAGAGGAGGCTGGCCATCATTAGTATTTTACCACTAACATTGTATCAGCTTGGCTGAAGCGCAAGGCAGGAATTAGTATCTCTTGAAGGGCAAGCAGCATTTCGACCTGTTGACCTTGCTTGGCTACTTTAAGCCGTATGTGTTAACATAACAGAAACTTCTAATAACTTGGAATTTCTAGAAGGATGTGTAGCATGTTTTTAGGCGTCAGCTGTGTTGAGCACTGGAAAACGTGCCTTGCAACGTATTCTGCTAAAATTCTAGCTTTGACTATTATAGGGTAGGAGGTGAGAAGAATATTAACTCTTGAATTTGCACAGATCTACTCAATTCTCAATAATCTCATGATACTATATTATAATTTTACAGACACAAGGTTTACCACCTTTGCAAATTTTGATTACAACAACAAAACTAGTTTCATAGGCAGTGAGTCCATGACGATGTCCAGAGAAAATCCAATTGACGTGCAAATAGGGATTCAACACTGCTTATGGGAGTTGACAAAGCATGCATCTAGAGATTTTTTGATTCAGTTAGTGCACCGAGGCATAATAAAGAAATAGATTTTTTTTTTAAATGTAGCCTCTGATCAAAGAATCCTTGTGATAGAACAGAGCCAGCAATTTTTCATCCCCTGTGTCAATGCTTTGATCTACAATAAGTAAATGCAAAAGAGAATCTGATGACATATCACAAGTGCATCTGCTTGGTATCTTGAACTACAGGCCTGTGTTGCAGAGATCTGTCAGTTCCTGCTCTGATGATCTGTCTGGCACTTCTCTGATGCTTCTTGGAAATAACATGCTGTTGGACATCATAACTGCCTCCATGATGAATAGCATAGTCATATGCCAGCTGCATAGCAAACATCTCGACGACATTGCTTTGCTTTCTGTCACCCTCAGTACTGATGATTCGAGGTAGTTCTGGATTGCTGTCCTTTTTACTTCCTTTCAGAAAAACAATGTATATGATGACCTGGATGTTGAATTTATGACCAATTATTTTCTTTGTGTGTCCTACTAACTTGAATATCCATATATCCTCTGCTTTGTAAGTAAATATTTGAGAACTGGAGCAGTCAAATAAGGTCCGCATTATACATACATACATTCACTGAGGTTTTTAATCAGCTTTTGTTTTGAAAAGTAAAGGCAGAATTTCCTTAGGATGTAGTTCTGCATGGCCTAACAAACTAAGACAGACATTCTCATATCTTTATGAACCAAAGTAGAACTTAAACAGATAAATGGTTAGATATTCAGACCATGGACTCTAGATAAATCACTGATGTGTAATTCATTTAAATTTTCTTTCCAGTCAGTATAGAGAGGAGGACAATTTAGCAATCTTACATTATTCATATAATGTAACTTAGACATTTAAACTCCCTGAAAAGTTAAAATGTGCAATAGAATTGCTAAGAAATGTTAATATGCAGGAGCCAAGAGTACTACACTGCTGTGATTTGAAAGTAACTGTAGTTTCTGTATTGTAATTAGTACTTTCTAAGAAAGAATATTTCATTGAGGCTGACTTCTAGTTAGCTAAGGAATAAAAATAACCTAGAAGGCCCAGTGTCTTTTTTTTCCCTTCAAGGAAATTTTGCCTGAGTGCGCTCTTTCTTTAGTATTTGCATTTAAGACAGTGAAAACTAACTACAGACAAAGCATCTGAATGCATCTACCCTTCATTGTACATGTATTAAAGTATATTTCTGGGTGTGAAAATTTATCAGTTCACAAAACTATAGCTGTGGTTAAATAAGAGTTGTGTTAAATGTGGTTGTGATTTTAAACTGTTGTCACTGGAGGTTTGTCTTCCATTGCCTGTCACCACCTCATGCTTCCAGAGGTCGTTAGTTTTACTTTGCTTTGGGCTTTCATTTTTGGGGCAGAGAAATCATAGATACTTGCTTTCCTCATGGGCCTGTTTACAAGTAAACATTAAAGTGTTTTTGAGTCTAGTTTCTCATGACTTCCAAAGGCAGAGAGACTAGTGCAGAAATGGATGGAGGATGTCAGAGTCCTCTTAAAGAAAAAGAAAATTCCTTTTTTTTACCTTAATAGTATTTCTCTGATTCACCTTGCATATTGGGAAATACTTATCGCACAGATGTGCCAGGCTGCAAATTCCTACAAAGTACAGGAAAATAATGATATTCAAGAAAGCACTCTTTGATAATTGTATGTTAAGATTCAAGCCACAGACTGTGATTCTGATATTTTTGGTCATTAGTGGAGCAGATTAAAAACAAAACAAAAACATGCATTGGGGAAAGGTAATGAAATATTCTGTTTGATCTAGCAATTTCCTGTTTAACACCTCCACTTTCTGTTATTGATTTCTGTACATGACTGGCTGGATAATAATGTTATAGAATAAACCAACCCTAACAAAAGTATCAAAACAGTATTTGATGTCTTCACAAATGTTAAAATGGCTCCTTCTTCCCCCCCGCCCAGCTCCCTCCGCCCCCAAAAAAATCATGTTCATTGAAAAGAAAGGTTAAAATTTGGTTTGATGTGTGCTCTGGGGTTCCTAGCATATTCAGTATTCCATATTGAAAATAAGAAGAACTCAGGAAAAAGATATTTTCTATTGTGTTTTTTATATCACTTTACCACTGGTTAGCCAAAAAACCCCCCAACCTAACAACCTAAAATCTTTCTTTAAGAGCATGTAAACCTGTTTACATAAAAGAAACCACACAATTAAAACAAACCACAAGAACTCAACTTTACTATCTTTTGGACTTCTCAGTGTTTCCCTGCCTTTTTTGGTAGCTGAAAATGAAATTGCTGAAATACATACATTTCTAACTTTATTTTTGTGTTAATCACGGGCAGGGGGGGGAAATCTATTTTCAATAAGAGAGTCTTTCAATATTTTCAGAGAATAAAAATAAATACTGTCTGTACCAGGTGCTCACTCCTCCTTATTTCCATTCCAGTCTCTATTCCAGCAGTTAATTCTCTGTTTAGTTTAGGTATGTCTTAGCCACATACTGTTTCTCAGTTTTTCTGTCTTAAGATTTTACCCTTGCCATCATAAAGAAGTACCATTTTTCCTTCTGTGTCTCATTCCTAATGTGTGCTTTGCTTTTCTAGATTTTTTTTCTAGAATTTATTGCCATTCAGACATTACAACTGTTGAAGTTTTTATAGAAATGTGTTCCTTCAGACATCCCTACGCTGTGCATGTTTCTGTCAGAGTACATGTTGACACACGATTGCCTTCATAGTTGCAAATTTGCTGATAGACCTGCAGCTGTAAGAGATCAAAGCTGACTTATCAGTGTAAGCTTGACAGTGCCATGGTGTTGCAGGCTAATTTTAATTTCTTCTGTCTTTTTTCTTTCTTGCTTCGGTCACTCAAAGATCACAAGATTTACTGGGAGCTTTCCTCTGACAGCTGTGAATGTTTTATATACTGACCAGTAGTATAAAGTGAATAATTTAACTTTGATGCATCACTGTGTAACTAATAGTTACGCAAACTGTTTTTAACCAAATAGCACTAAGGGTCATTATTACTCTATACATGAATAACAGAATTCTTTACTAAATCCCTAGGTGCTGAATCCATTCAGTATTCATACAAGTCATGCAGCATGAATCTATAAGTGGCACCCTTTGTAGTACTCTTGTTACAGTCTCCTTCCTTGTCTTAGACCAAAAGAAACTTTTCACTGTAATTTAGGTCCGCAGTTCTGATAAAGCAGCCAGGGGTAGGTACTGGGCCACAGACTGTGTGTGCAAATGGATAGCTTCCCTGCTACTGGGTCGTGGCTCCGAAATGCAACTGCAAAGTTATATATATGCATGTGATACGTTCAGTGAGAATGAATATATTACTGAAGCTAAACATTATTAAATATTATAGTTTATATGGTGGAGATTAAAACAAGAATACAATACATTTTAACAACATCATATAATCTAGTATTGTGGCCTTCCAAGCACTTCATGAGAGGTGACATAAGGATTTTACTCTCCATGCACCTTTCTTCACTCAGAATTCCCTTCTGCTCCTGCCAGAACGCCTGCTGTAGCTGTGCATGTCTAGTTTGCTCAAATGAGCAATCACCTTTTGAGAAGACTCACTCTGTTTAGTGTTGCTTTGGTATAAATTCAACTGTAGCCAAATTTGCTGCTGATCCAAGAACTGGAAGAACTGAGATACTGAAATATGTTGTTGAATATTAGAATTCCTTTCTATATTTTAAAATTCAGAAGAAAAGAAACAAAATGGCAAAATGCAAATAAGGAAATGCTGCCACTACCTTGCTATCTGCATGTGCTTGCACTATGAATGATGGGTCACAGGTTCTGGTCAGACTGTTTATTTTTCTCCATTGTAGCAGTGACTGAACCCATGAGAAGTATTTCATTGCTGTCCTGATAGTAATTACCTCAACTCTTCTACCAAAATCCCCTCTAGTTGTAGTTTGGGGGTTTTTTATGCTGTGGAAGATAATTAAGCAGTTATCACCTGTCCTTTAATGTAAAGTTTCTCTCAAAGCGTTACAGTTGAGCATGGCTGAACCAAAAACTAGATACACAATTTAGTGGCAACTTAGTGTCCAACTATGTCTTAAAGAACTACCAGGTGTAGTGTCAAAATTCACCAAATGCTCTCAGTGATACAAAGCCTGAGGGTTTTCTCACGGAAGTTCTGATGTGAGTCAGGATGCCAATGAAAGGGATTTTCTACCTATCTCATGCTATGTTTTTTCATGAGTATGTACGAAACCCACTGTTACTAGTGCTATTTAGCGTTGCAAAACTTAAGTGTATAACAAGATATTTTCTTCTAAAGAGAAGTCTAACACAACCATTTATTAACTCTCAGGTCTCCTTATACATAAATAACTCTTCAAATCTTTCTTTTGTCTAAAATGTTACCTGTACTAGGGCAGTATTTGCATATTATAGGACTGCTCTGGTCTGTCAAAGAACAACAACAAAAAAAGCACACTTACCCTTTTTTGTAAGGCTCCACAACAGACTGTTGGTAAAATTAGTTTCCTTAGTTAATGGAGTTCAATATTTAAAATCAGCCCCTCTGCAACCTGATGCTGAGCAGATAAGGATTTCTGGAGAGTATGCTTCAGAGGAGCAGACCATCCCCTGAAATGGTAACTGGTGTAAATGGAAATAGAAGGAGACAGACCTGAAAAGGGCATTTGTTTTTTTCTCACGTGCACACACTCACATGCTTGAAACTGGGTTATGAGCTACAGACAATAGTTTTTATTTCTGAAATTAAAATTTCTCTCTAAACTTAGGCTATTCAAAGAAATGGTCAGTAGTATCTTACTAGCAGATACTTCACAGTAAGTAGAAAAGAAACAAATAATTGACAGATAAGAGGATTATTGTCATGTTTAATGTGGCAGTATCTTTATTCCAAAGAGTAAATAGTAAGGCTTGAGATACACCATTTTTTCTTAAGTTAGAGGCAGAGTTGTGGATGACTGAGGGAAAGGGGTTAACACTAACATCCGTAAACCTGAGTGGTCTGGGTGCTCTGTTGGACTTCAGTGTCTTGTGTTCAGCCTGCACACGCAGAAATGACTTAAGACATGAAAGTCTGTGGGGAGTCAAACCCATAAAGCTTGTTTAGGTATTGAAACACTCTGAAGAGCTTCTGTATGAAAATAAATGTTGTTTAACTTTATTCTGACAGGGCCTTCATTTCAGAGATTAAAAATTAGTATTTTTAAGGAATCAAAGAAATCCTTGAGGGGCATATGCACACACAAAAAGCAAAATCAGATTTGTCTTAGAAACAGTCTCTGGTCCCCTTAGGGATCACAGATGGTAGCACCAGACCCAAGAGCAGAAGTCTTTTTCTCTACCTTAGCCTTAGCTTGAATTAAAAAATAATCAGTAGATGTAAGTCAGATTCCCAGATATCTGCATATATTTTAATTGACATAACACATGGATAAGCACAGTTTAGGGTAAGAAAAAGGGGGGAGACACTCGGTGATAGTTTTACTGTTCAGGCTTTTCCTTAGCAGATCAGTCAGCTTATATTAGAGACTTATCAGCAAACTATTGAATTGGCTTAGCTGTAAAATAGTCTTACGTGGAGATTATCCTTTCTGTTCCTTGTATGATATCGGAAGTGGGGTGAAAAAGAAAAATGTCAGTTAGTATTTCTGCCAGCTGATTTGTTTCAGGGAATTTAGCTGATGGAAAGGGTTCACCATAGAAAGAATATAGGGGCATAAACAATTACAAAATAAGGCTTTAAAGAATGCAACTGAGATGCAACTGTACAGGTGACAGAAGGATAAAGTTTAACATAAAGGTTTAATGTAGTTTTGGTGCTGAAAATGGACAGTGTAATGATTCCTGACCTTCCGGTGTTTGGTACCTGTAACACAGTTGGTAAGAGCATGGAGAAAGGAATCCCATCCTAATCATAACCAGTGCAATATATGTAAACAGGCCTTGCCTGTTGGACAGTCCTTAAAGATGAGGAACACATAGTTCACCTTTAGCATAGTGTATAGGTAAGTTGCTCTGATCTGGAAGACACTTAATATTGAAGCTTTAAATAGAAAGCAAAAGAGCCAAAACCAACAACAACAACAAAAACCCCACCAAAACCCCTCAGCTTGTCAGTCGTCCATTGAAGGACATTGCATTTTTCTGAAAGAGTGTTTTCGGTTGTGCATGTGATACGTGGGCATTGAGAGTATGTACTGAATGGTGGCCCTGATGGCAGGGAATGAGAAATTTCTATCTAGATGGATCGCAGTAAGGCTTATCTGTGAATCTGTGGATTCTGACAAAATGAAAAAGTGTGATTACATCTAGAGTTGTTTAAAAAAAAAAAAAAAAAGCTTAGTTTTCATAAAACTAAGTTTCTTCTGAGTATGCTCTTCTGCAGAATTCTAGGCACCTCAGGATTTAGCACAGTAAACTATTCAACAAGCTCATCTATTCAGAATTAAGTTTTCAGAACTTTGGGGCACTTGTGAGAGGCTTGAATGTCACAATTGTTTATGTAAGGCCTTTAAAGCTCATTTATGTCCCTAAATCCTTTTATGAGCTTAGAATTAAAATCAAGGTAGAAGTTATTTGTGTAGGACACCATGTCTTAGATGTGTTAGACCTTCTAGAAAGAGAGACAACTAAGACTTGGGGAACTTCAGTGTAGGGAACACTTCCAGGACAGGAAAAGTGATACCTAATACTTAATAAGCAAGTAATAAATCACACACGTACATATTTGAAGTCCTTTAGAATTTTTTTTCTGGATTTGATCAAGGAAACTGAAACCAAATTCACATATAGACAGTTCTAAGGAAGTACACTAAAATTACTAAAATGTGGAGTGCTGGAATGGTAACAAAAGAAAGCAGAAGAAGAGTTTAGTGGGCATGGTGGTGTTGGGTTGACGGTTGGACTCGATGATCTTAGAGGTCTTTTCCAACCTCAATGATTCTATGATTCTACGATTCTAAGAGAAATTAAAAATCTCACTATAAGGAAATATGAAGAAGTCCTGAATATCCTTCACAAAAAAATTGTTTTCACCATTTTTATACCAAACTGACTTGTTTATTTGTAATTGAAAAAGGTTTAGAAATTGGATAAAGTGCAGCACTTGTTGTCTTTTTGTTTGGGACAAGGAAACATCCCATGTCCTTTATAATTCCTTTGTATAACAGGGACTACTTAATCCTCCCCTTCCAGCTGCTCAGTATTATGGACATTTCTGTATACCGAAAATTGTCACAAAATCCAGGCATGAAAACAAGTCTATAAAAAAGTAACATCGGCTGAGAGACATGCAGAGATATTGACTGCTCAAATAGGTCTTGTAAGAACAGCTCCAGAAAAATCTCAGAAATTTAGTGCTTAAAACATTCCCATCTTCCATGGGTTTTTCTTCATGATTATTAAGGAGGGATGGGGTAAAATGAAGTAGGGAAATGAGGTGAATGGTCGTTTACTTTAGTTATGTATGGCAGATTTCCGGATACTCATTGCCTCCCAAAAGAAAATGTAAAAAGAATAATTTTTGGAATTATAGCTGACTTTGTGTACTGGGTTTCAATATAGTCAATGGGAATTTAATGGGAGTAGGATTAGGCTCCTACATTGTAAAATATTGTAATAGATATTTACTGGATGACTGTATTTTGAATTTCTATGTTAAATGAAATAGTTTGTAATAGTGCTACAAAATTTACAATAGAATTATAGTAGAATCTAGCTAATTAAGATGTTTGTCTTCATATGATTTCTTATTATTCACTGTGTCTTTTTCCCATTAGACTGCAATAGAACAGCTCTGCAGCATTTCATCAATAGGATGTAATTCTTTGTAATAGCTTAAGTGTTTCTAGATTTATCACTGAAATAAAAAATACCACACTTCCAAACTGAAGACATTATAAAAGGAAATTAATGGAGATCCTTTCTCTGTATCTTTCCTTTTACAAATCAGCATTGTTATTAATGCCATACATTAATTCCATATGACTACATCTTTTCTTCAATGAGGATGAGATGTTAAAACTATTGTGTAGTGGCTCTGTAACCAGCCATTCTAATTTCATCTGGTCAATGTCCTCTCTAAATAAATTTAATTCCAAATAGTGAATGCAATAGTGCTCTAAAAATAGTCTCTCTCTGTACTATCAGTGTAATAGTGTTAGATATAGCAATTCTGAAATCCAAGTGTTGTAACATATATATTGTATAAAACGCCAAACAACTAACAAAAACTTCTTCGAACTTTTTGCATTGAACTGGGTCACATCTTTGGAGAGTTTACAAGTCCTCATGACCACCATTACAGAACAGTATAATGTGGAGGGAAAAGTTGTAATTCAGTTTTACCCTCTGACTGATGGGACGATAATCCCATTGTGTGGTTTGTTAAAGTCAGAGACGGTGTTCAATTCTTAAGTAGACTAACTTAGAAACCGCTGTGATGTCTAGGCAACAGGAGGCATACAGTTTGTGCTACTGATATGCCTCTAGGCAATTTATTTTGACCTTTTGTATATTCTGCACAGAATAAAAATAAGACTAAACCTTCACAAAGCGTTGTTCACCACTGCACTTCATAAGTAGCAGCACCCTTTTACTACTTGTACTGACTTTGTCTGTATTTCTTTTAAATTCACCTGATTAGGTGCAGAAAGCTTAAAATATCTTAATAAAATAGCTTAAAAAATGTACAGAACCAGTGCAATTTGTGGATTCCAAGTTTACTTTAAAAAAACAAAAAATCCCCGAACACTGTAGTGCACTGGTACTTGCCCAGGAATAATGTTCTCGGCTCTTCAGCTGTCAGCTGAAAACAAAAATAATTTGGAAGATTATATATCATATTAGACCAGTAAGAACAAACATAAGTTGCCACTACTTTTTCTAGTTTTGCTAGACCATAGGCAAAACTACATGTTTTACAAATTTGTTCATGAGTGTGTTGTGTTGGGTTTTGATTTTTCTTTAGATTTTAACTCCTTTTTTCTTTTTCTGTTGTTCTTGGACTTGTTTTAAGCTCTGATTCAGAGTCGTGATCAGAACCCAAAATACACTGATTCCACTTTAAAGGTTAGTCTTTGCTATGAAGTGGTGTACTGCTAAGGAAAAACAATTCTCATTAGCAAAGTTACATATTTCCTCTGTTTTTGAGATCTTTGTGTCAGTATAAATGGAAACAAGACTGTTATAACATGATCAAATATCAGATTTAATGTAAAAAAAAAACCAGCAGAATAACACATGATTGTAAAAGGAGGAAAGACAAATGTCAGCTCTACACTTGTTAATAAATGTGAAGTGAAAAAAGGGTGGATATGCCTCAAAATGACATTGGGCCAGACCCATTGAAAATGGCTATTTTTTTCCATTGATACATTTGAACTAAAGAAGAATGAGTGCTTGGCCCATGTTTTCACTGCATTTGACACTCACTTAAGCAAGAGGTTAAGGACTTCACTATGCCTTTTTACTACAAGGTGGCCTAAGCTTCCTTGATTTTTTTTTTTCAACCTATGTCTATCTTGTGATGGACTTACACTAAACAACATAATTTTTTAATTAATATTACAGTGTGACCAGTGCACCTTCCACGATCAACTTAATGTTTAAATTACAGAAAGCTTTATTGCTTCATATATTTCACACGGATCTGAAGTTAAAACTAGGGAAATAAGGAATTCAATATTTGTCAACTGAGATAAGTATATAGACAAGATTTTCCAGCTCTAATTATTTCAATTCCTGAGACAGAATTCCTAACTATATGTTGAGTGTATAAGCCAACTTCTTTGGACTCTTAATCTGTAGAATGTATGGAGTACATGATAAAATGGTCTTGAGAGGAAGAACTACAGGGTACCCCAACCCTATGGTGGTTTGCATGGTGGGTGGGTGGCAGTTGGCCACTGGAACCAGCACAAGGATTCAGATGGTCAACAAGCAGATACCAAATTCCACGTTTGGTAGCGCTTTTTAGTTCTAAATTGTAATGATTATATTTTAAAGAAAAAACAAGTGAAAACCAAGCCAAAGTGTGCTTAATTATCTTACATAGTTAGACCCTAGCACTTCTGTTTTAGCGCTTCATGATCAGTATAGTGTCCCCCAGTTACCTTATTACCAGTGCTGGGGCATTGATTCAGTAGTGAGTCAGTGAAAAGAGAAGAGCTACTTAATCTCCATTACTACTGCCTGTAAAAACTGTGTTCCTTAGAGGACTACCATCCAGCTACTTGCCACGCATAGCACTGCTTAATTTATGAGGCCTGACAGCAAGGCAGTATGACTGCCAGTACTGTCTATGGTTGTTTGCAAATATTGGCAGTTTTGTCCCATCTTCTTTTATCTGTTATGGGGTGGGTTTTTTTGTAGTCTGTGGCTTACTTTTTTCAAATGACCTTAAACTGAAAACTTTCAGAAACAGACAATTCTGTAATCAAAGAATTAGCGCTGGTCTCCCACTTTAAATTGTTCCTGTACTCATAAGTAATATTATTTAGGTGGTTCAGCTTACTCTTTAGTGGCAGTAGTAAATATTATAAAATTGCTGCAAACAATTTTATATGGCTTTGCCAAACTGTGCAGAAACATCCCAAGAGCATGCTAGAGTAAAGAATGAACTATCTCTAATCCTTCCAAACTTCAAAGTGAAACAATTGGGAGGCTATTATATAGGATATTGTATAAGTTCCTGTTTGGCCTGTGGAAAGAAGGCTTTTTTTTCTTGTTGACAGCAGTAACCTTCAAAAATCCACCCCCTAGTAAAATAAAAATATGTTGTGTAGTTATTCGAAATAGGATAGTAATTTCAAGGTATCAGAACTATACAATAAGGAAGTCTACTCTGTAAATCTTCTACTTAAAAAATAAAATAATCTTTGTAATTCAGAAAGTATGTGACAATAGATTTTCTCTGATCTAAGAGCTGTGAAAGGCCTGCAGTATAAAAGTTTGACATTGATTTGCTGTAATTTGTATGAATTTAAGAACAGCAGTGAGAAACATAATTGGGCAAAAAAGTGGGAGGCATAGATATGTGATCCACTTCAGGCTGTCCTTCGGTTTAATAAGTCTCAATATTAAGTTGGTGGAGTTCAAATATTTGGGAGCCAGGTGATGAGAGATATCAAAATTTCCTAGGGTGGGTGAAGTTTTGAGTAAAATTGTGGCTGTCAGAATTCCCTTTCTCAGTCTTTGTCTCTTTCCAGTGTTGTCAGTACCTTGCTTATCAGATGAAAGGGAAAACCTTCCCACTGGTGTAAAACAATGGTAAATAAACTCAGCTACTAGATCCAGCTGGTGAAATTGAGTTTCTTGAAGCAGAACTGAGAACTCAGCTGCAAAACAATAAACTGAGCCAGATTATGACTGGGTCACACATCCTGCCTGGTGGAGCTTGCCTGGCTGACGAGCTCCGACAGCAGCTCTAAGTCGATCTCTTAGGATGATACCTTCAGCTAGCTCCCATAGGGCAAATGAGCGATGAAGAATGCAGGAAGAATATTGAGCTATAAATGTTCCCCAAAACATTCTGTTTTGGAAATAAAACTGGTGTTGATATAGAAGTGTAATGAGTTTTGTGCTTGAAATGCTTTTTAGATTTATCTTCTCCACAAAACAACTGGAGGTCTTGTCTAACACAAAATGTAGGGTGTTGCAGATTTGTTATTGGTATGGACCTTTCGAGTTGCTTATGGAACAATGCATATATTTGTGCCAGGATAAGACAAGATTCTTGTGTCTTCAAAATGTTTGTAGCCATTCTGAAGTCTCTTTAAAATGATTAGGACAAAATAGTATGATGAAATATTATATAACTAAATATCTAAGGCTGTGACTCTATTGACAATAAGCTGTTACTCTTAAACATTTAGTGGTGTCGCTTGCCATGGCATCAGTTTTACATCTACTTCACCCTTATTTGTATGAGTTATGTATAAGCTTTTGCATCCTAATAATGACCTGGTGAAAATTTTACAGGATACTTTGGATTAAATTTAAGTCCTTTAATGTGCACCCAATTGATTGGCTTAACGATGACCACATCACTTGCTCCTGTGAGTGGAAGGCTCACTGGATCCAGAGAGCTGGTGTCTTTTTTTTTTCCCTTCTGTTTTTTGGGGAAAAAATGCATAAATCTTATAAAACCTAAAATATTAGAGCTAAGAGTGGGAGAGGACAATATTTGGGCAATGGGATCTAGATCCAGATCTCACCGTATGTCCCTGATCATCCATTATAATGCACACAAAAAAGTTAACAGAATGGATCATTTCAGTGTTCATCAGCTTTTTGAATGGGGAAACTAACATAGCTGGGTGTAACACAAGAAGAAAGTCTCTTTAAAATGTGTTTCATTCTCTGATTATTTTTTTTCCTCCTCATAGCTATAACTGCAATAGCAGGGTAGTAACTAGGAGTTGAAAGATTGCATCGTGTTAAAACAGCATAGCCATTTTTGCAGCGAATGCATCTATGGTTAACCAGCTCAGTGAAGTAACTTATGATTGTTGTTCCCCTCCCTATCATATAGATGAATCTGTCATTTAGCAAGAGGTAACTTAGTCCATCTGTGAGCTATGGGAAGTGTGGGGAGAGACTGCCTTCATGGAAGCAATAACTCTTTGTTGGACTCCTCTGCCTTATTTCTTTCCAAACACTCAGCTACTTTGCAGTGGAGAAAGATCGGAGAGCGCTCAGAATTACACAGGAGTGTTAGAGATTACGCCACAAATATTGTCCAGTCGGTTTAAAATCTTATATGTTTTTTCTACCGGTGCCAGAAAACCTGAGAAAGTTCCTTTATAACAAAGTCATGTTCAACCTACCCAAAATTCATTGCAGCTATACTAAAAAGATGATTATATTTTGGATATGATGTTATTTATTGAAAGTATGTGAGAGCTGGTTACTCCTGAGTCAGGGTATATATTCTACTAAGTAGAAATAATCCAGAACACTTGCATTTTTAATAGCTTTAGTCAGACCTCAGGCACAGCTAAATGCTTTGCTAAACTGGAGATTTTAGGGGGTAGCTGCCCCTTATAATGTTCAAATAGCCACAGTGGTATTTGTATCAGATTTTTTTACTTGTGTAAATAAAATAGAATCAGTTATGGCTAGAAGAGGAGGAAAAACTTAAAAAGATGTCGTATTTTGAAAGGAAATTCTGAACTAAAGGGGAAGTTTTCTTGAACGTAATTCTTTGTTTAGGATTGCATCTTCTGCATGTAAACACTTTTTCTGACTTGATTCTCAGTGATTCCCTTTTCTGTGTTTGGAAGAAGAGAAAGCAACTAATTAAGGAACAGGAATGTCTCTAGCTGTGAGTGTACATACAATTACACTAAGAGTAAGCAGTCTCCCCAGAGCAGTGTTAGGTTGTGGCTGAGGTGTGGGGACGACTCCCCTGCCTCTCAAATAAAGCATTTCTTTATTCTGGAACAAAGGCCTTTTTCTCCAGCACTTGTATCTGAAAGAACATGATGATGTCCTTCCATTTCCTGAAAATTGCTGCTTTGAAAGCCCTAGCAATTTACTGCAACAAATGTTTACCTCTATCACAGTAACTTGTATTTCTTACTCTCTTTTGTTCCACTTTTTCTATTGGAACAATACATTGTAGGGTTATTTTTTGTGGAGGTTGTTTAACCTGTTTGTCCTAGTCCCCAACTCCAAGCTGGCTTTATCACAAAGGGAAGGCATTGCTGGGCAATATTCAGTGTCAGGATTTCTATGACAAGATTAAAATCAAAAGCAAAACAAATATATAATTCTTATCTATGTTTAACTTTCTAAGTTATTTTAGTCTGGCCTATTTATAATTCCTAAGACCCATTATAGCTATTAGAACTGGAGATTTAGAGTTCAAAGCAATGCTTTTCTTCTCAGTGTTATCCTAAATTGCAACTTGGTTTTCTGAATCTAGGGCTAATTCATTTGGGGCAGACTGCTCTGTTTTCATTTCCATTTCTTTATACCTATGCTCTGTTTTACTGGATTTTTCTTTTGGATTGTAGGTAGCAAATGCTTTTGATGGCTCCCAGTGGAGCTAAGCACTAAAAGGTCCTAATTAATGCATATTTGATGGAGCCGAGTGACTTGTGCGCAGAAAGAATATCTTCCCTTTTAATCTAGACAGTAGTCAGCTTTTAGCTGTGCTTCATCCCAGAGGAAGCTTTTTATAGTGTTGCTAATACATCTATTGCAAGAAGGTACATTGTACAAATATATTTGGTCAAGTTTGATCTGTGGTACACAACTGATTTTCTGGAAAGGCTAGGATATGCAGGTCCTGGGGCTAGAGTATTTTGCCTTTCTAGCTTTATGGGACCAAACCTTTCTCCCTCGGTTTTTGTTATGTGCCAGTATTACATGGCATGTAAATAACAGATAGGAAATCACTGTTTTAATAAACAGCTGTTGCAAACAATCTGATAGATATATTATGTTTCATATTGGAACACTTGGGTTTTCATTGTGTCTATTTTCAAATCGTTATTACCCCAGGAGTGTTTGTTTTAAATATATATTTGCTGTTTAGCCAGTGTCTACATCTTACAGAGCTCTACTGCTGCAGTTGTCACTCAAAAGATGCATGTTAGGGGCATCATGTTTGTGTTTAAAAATAAACAGATGACATGTATTCCAAGCATGCGTTGTGGGTTTCTGAAGAAGTGTGGAACCCCAGTGATTATTCTGAGACCAAATATTTTTCTCTCTATGCCTAAAAAAAGCCCCTTTGAAATCAAAATTATTGATCATAATTTATACAATATGCTGACGAGAATAACATTTCTAGGCTTTTACAGATGTATAGTCACTTGGGAATTGGCTGGGTAAATGTAGGTTTATGTCTTTTATCTGTTAAATCAAAGATCCAAATGCAAAATTTAAAGCTCAAGGACATCCTGTGGATTAGTGACATTTCCTAAAGGAATTGTAGATAATAAACCAACGACTGGATTAGTACAATGAGACCCATTGTAAATGCAGCATTTTCATGTGTGACAGAAAATCTTGCCCTCAGTATTTTTAATGCTATTTAAAAGAACCACACTTTTGTTCAGTCCACTTGTTTGAAAGTTCAGAAGCAATAAAACACATTTCTAGCCATAATACATTGTCAAGTGTGTTCAGAACTTGTCATGACATTGTTTAAAAAAACCCCACAAATGTCAATGTGTTGATCTTACCACAAGATAATTTCTGTGGTACACAGGCCCTGTTTTTCAATGTTTTCTGCAGGGGTATTAAACCAAGATTAGTACCCAAAATTTTACAAGGCTCGGAGAAGAAAAGAAGTGCAGTGTCCAGACATTTTAAGTGTTACCAAATTCAGAAAAACAAACTTCTTAAATGAGAATGTTCTGGGCAGTGGAAGGGGCCGAGGTGGAGTGCTGCTGAGTTTCAGCTGCAGTAATTAAAAATGTTATAACACTTTAATGTTCTAAACGTTTTAAAAAAAAAAAAAAACAAACAAAACCCAAGGCTACCAGCTCTGGTTCAAAGGAACAGAAAGATGGTTTACAGCCTCTACCTTCAGCACTGTTGAAGCACACATGTACTAGGAGATTATCACTGGGTTCTCCTATGCTAAGAAAGACAACAGGAAAAGTACAGCTTGCTTCAGGGGGAAGAGGATCAGGTCTTTACTAAAGTCACTCGTATGAAAGAGTGTGTCTTTGGTGCCTCCAAACTATAAATAAAACTGGGGGCGGTGCAGGTAGGATTGCTTCCACGTGGAGTTGTCTGACATATGTATGTGTGTATATACATATTGACATATGTAGTGGCAAACATACAATCCTCTCATCTCTCAAGGGATTTTATATAGTAACACTACTTTTATTGCTGATGATATAAGCTATCTGTAAACAAATTCTTGTCGCAGTTATAATTAACTTGAATGTTCATGAGAACCTACCTTTTTTCTTGTTAGGAAAAACTGTCTTTTGGGGGATAAGCATATACAACACATGGAAGAATATCTATGAAATAGGTAAAAATCCATTAAAAATACAGGTGGATATTGCAATGACTTAATGACTTGAAGGTATGGTAGAACAAATATCTTTGCATATTCTGGAAGTGAATTAGGAGTAAACTTTCAAAATGTCACAAAGCAGACTGTTATCAATATGTATCAACATCCTCAAGCTACTCGTTGGCAATAAATGTCAGTAGAAATTTTTATGGCTTTTACAGCTTATCTGCAATTTGTAATAAGCTTTGTGCATGGCCCATTATTTTATGAGTGAGAACAACTGTCAAATGAATGTATTTGTAATGTCAGGAGTTTCATTACAACATGACCGCAGGCTGAAGGCTAGGTGCTAAACTGCTGCTAGGTTTATATCTTTTGACCATACTTTTACAAAAAGGGCCATGTAACTTGCTACTTTCATTACTTATTCTTTACCTTTTTTAATTAATAATTTAACTTACATTTCTTATAGCCTCATTATCACTCCACTATTTCATTAACTAATCATTATAGCATTGCAGTTTATAGCTTTACAGGCAAGGAGACTAGAAGTATGAACCAGTAGCTTTGAGTTACGTAGCAAGAGCTCTGATTTGCAAGCAGAGCCTGCAGCAGTGTGGATTTTATGTCATTAGAAATCTTTTCATCTTTCTTTTTTTTATTTAAAACAGAAGAAAAGATTTTAATTCTTTCTCAGAATGATTCATATCCTGTGGATTTTTTCTATTAGGCAATGAAGCTATGATATTAAGATTGAGTATATAAATAATTCTCATAATTCACACAGAAGAAAGAGAAATAATTACCTCTGAACACTTCATTATGAATGGAATTCTGTCAAAAACTTTAAGAAGGGGGCATTAATACAAATTAAGGTCTTAGGAACTCATATTTTAAATACTTAATCCTGTATTTTATTTAACTTTTGCCAGACCAATAAGAATTTTTTTAATCGGCAAAATGAATTGCTGTGCTGGAAAAACTTTAAATGTGAAATGTAAAATTCCTATGATGAACAAATATTTTACTATTTCTGTCATTGCAGAGTAGCTGAATTTGTATGAGTTACCAGCTCTGTAGAGTTGACCATAAACTCCGAGTCTTCAAATTTCATAAATATTTGCTTAGCAGAAGAATACAGCTCATTTGAAGTGATTCTGCAAAGTAGTCTCAATCTGCTTGTCTTTTATATTACAGTCTACAGGGTAGATTGAAAGTTGAAATAAAGCTATATGCTTTTATTCTTGAAAAACTGTAGATCTAATGACACCTGCTGGGAAAAAGGAAATGGTTGTATACACTTTTGGAGGTGCTGATACTTTAGCTTGAATAGAAATCAAGAGAAGTGGAAGGTTCTCTACTACTGCAGATTCCAGTTCATATTGATAAGGAGAAGTTGGTGTGATATTAACGTAGCTGAGGAATCTTGTGCATGCATTTATGCATGTATTATTTCAGCAAAAGTCAAGATGCACCTTGATTTTTAAAATTGCCTGTTTTAATCTTCAGGTTGAGGTCCATAGTTGCTATGCTAATTACTTCTGATTGGTGTAGCCTGAACTTTTTTTCTGCTCTTCAAAAGCATTTCTGCAGTCATATAGAAGCTTGTGCTTGCACACTGTCGTGGTTTAACCTCAGTTGGCAACTAAGCACCACACAGCCGCTCGCTCGCTCCCCCCCACCCGGTGGGATGGGGGAGAGAATTGGAAGAGCACAAGTGAGAAAAACTCATGGGTTGAGATAAAAACAGTTTAATAATTGAAATAAAATGATAATAATAATAATAATATGATAATAATAATACACAAAGCAAGTGATGCACAGTACAATTACTCACCACCCGCCGACCGATGCCCAGCCAGTCCCCGAGCAGCGGCCCCCCCGGCCAGCTTTCCCCAGTTTCTATACTGAGCATGACGTCCCATGGTATGGAATGTCCCTGTGGCCAGTTTGGCTGTGCCCCCTCCCAGCTTCTTGTGCACCTCCAGCCTGCTCAGTCGGTAGAGCATGGGAAACTAAAAAGTCCTTGGCTAGTGTAAGCATTACCTAGCAACAACTAAAACATCGGTGCGTTATCAACTTTGTTCTCATCCTAAATCCAAAACACAACACTGTACCAGCTACTAGGAAGGAAATTAACTCTATCCCTGCCGAAACCAGGACACAGATTTTAGCAAGGTTTCTTTTCTGTCTGCTCTCTGAGAAGGCAGTAGTTAGAGGTGACTCTTTTTTTAGTTTTACCTGAGTTCCCTAAAGGGCATTGTTCAGCTTCTGAACATCTTGTAGTAGTTTCTGTCAGAGGCTGTCACTATGTTGGTCCATCCTAAATTCTGACTTTCAGAGCAAATATGATTTTGACTATGGCAATACAGCTTCTTTATCCTTTCTTCTGTTTTGGAGTATTTATTTTCTAACATTTCATTATTTAGTAACCTCTACTAAAATCTGCATATTTTTTGCACCATACTTGTGATGTGGCAATTAGTTACAAAAGGGCATCAAGTCCATGGTTGTAGTGGGATAATTTTAATGAATAAAACTATTTACTCCTCTTCCTTTCTGTACAGATCCATTGTGTATTCCCCTACAAGATGACATATGACTCTTCAAGCCTAAAACACATTGCTTTACTGCTGTATAAAATCTTGGCACTCCCAAGTTTATAGCACTGTGTGCAGTTCTGTTTGCTACATCTCAAGAATGTATAATGTAATTAGAAAAAGGTACGGATGAAAGCAATCAAAACGATTAAGGAGATGCAGCAGCTGCTTTCTAAGGAGAGACTAAAAAAGTCAGGACTCTGGTTTGTGGAAGGTGGGCATGGAACTTGAACACTAGAATTGGGGTGCATTCACTGAAGCTAGTAGGAGGTTGGTTTTAGAATAAATGAAAGACAATAGTTTTCAGTCAGTGAAAAGCTCAGTTCTAAGCTTGCAAATCTTGCTTTTCCCATAATTACATCAGGAATTTTGAACAAATTGCAAAGTGGTCTCGTTCTCCCAGATACTGTAAAATAGTGAGGTTTTTGTTCCATTATTACACTTGAAGTTGATGGGTTTTTACTTGAAAAGTTAATGCACTAGTAGGCATTCAGAATTGTTGCCTAAATTCTGCAAAGCTATGACTTTTAGTCTCACCTATGAAAAAATTAAGATTAGTAATTGAATGTATGTAATGATCTGCTAAGAATTTAAAAAAAAAAAAAAAACAAAAAAACCCAACAAACACTTCTTAACTGCCAACAAAATGACAACGTTGCTTTGATTTTAAAGATGTGAAGGAAAAAAAAAAAGCACAATGGAAATATTTACTAAGATCTTAACATGATTTCAGCTTGCAATGAGTCCCTGAGGTACCTAGGTTACCAAGAAATTTTTCAGATTGGTCATATTTTCCAACAATCAATTGGTCTAGACTTTGAGCACTTTACAAATAAATGCAAACTTAACAAAAAATAATTAATATGTGGAAATGAATGTATGTCAATGACCTATGCAGCTTCCAACTGTGACAGTGGATATTTCACGCTGCCAGACTGTTCAAAATTATCCCTGTGAAGGGCAAAGTATTTGAGCAAATATTTTTCACATCTGGGAAGGAACTATATACCTCCTCCTGTGATCATAGAAACAGTCCCCAAATCTTTGCATGAACTTAACAGCATATACGGGAGGCATAGAAGTTATTGACAAGTAAGAGTTGCTTTTGCAAAATAAAAGCAGTGCTGGAGACAATCCTAAAATAAGGGGAACCTCCCCACCTCAAAACACCATTGTCCTCACCCAGATATGATCCTTACCATGGGAGTGGTTCAATATAAGCCCTTTACTCTTTTCAGTATGACTCTCTGAATTCTAATTGAGAGGAATTACAATGATGATATCTCAAAAAAAAAGTCATCTAGTGTTTAATTTTAAGAAAAAATGCAATCAATAACAATTTTTTAAATAAACTGCAATAGGTAAAGCTTTTGTAATCACCTGCTGTTGTCATCTGTTGATTTGTTTCATTCTAGCTCTCTTAAATAAATAAATCTTAAGTAAATCAGGGAAGCATTTTAAAGGTGGTAGTACACAAAAAAAGTGCTTTGAGGCACAGTTGATTTCAACATAGTTTAGCTGTTAATATGTTCCTTAATTTTTACACAGAACAATGGAGCTCCAGTGTCTTGCCAGATATATTTTGTTTGTTATAACATTTAAGAGCTCAACAGCTACGTTTATAGCTGTATGCAAAATCATAGCTTACTTAAATTTTTTTAAAGCCAAACAACTTTATAAGAAAATAATATTTATTTTTAAATATTTCATGAAAATATACTATATTTATTTAGTTTGCTTTTACATTTTGGAATGTGACAGGAAGAATCTTAAAAGACTTTGTGTAGTGGTTTAACCCGGCAGGCAGCTAAACACCACACAGCTGTTTGCTCACTCCCCCCCCAGTGGGATGGGGGAGAGAATCAGGGCGAGGGGCGGGGGGAAGTAAAATTCATGGGTTGAGATAAAGGCAGTTTAATAGGACAGAAAAGGAAGGGAAAATAATAATAATAACGATAAAAGAATATACAAAATAAGTGATAGTGATGCACAATGCAATTGCTCACCACCCGCCAACCGATGCCCAGCCAGTTCCCAAGCAGCTGTCACCCCCCGCTCCCAACTAACTCCCCCCAGTTTCTGTACTGAGCATGACGTCCCATGGTATGGAATGTCCCTTTGGCCAGTTGGGGGCAGCTGTCCTGGCTGTGCCCCCTCCCAGCTTCTTGTGCACCTCCAGCCTGCTCAGTCGGTAGAGCACGGGAAGCTGAGAAGTCCTTGACTAGTGTAAGCACTGCTGAGCAACAACTAAAACATCGGTGTGTTGTCAACATGATTCTCATCCTAAATCCAAAACACAGCACTGTACCAGCTGCTAGGAAGAAAATTAACTCTATCCCTGCTGAAACCAGGACACTTCGTTATTGGATCTTATATAAAAGTATAATCTGTCTCAGGCTTTTTTCAGCCTATGGCTAAGCATTTCCCTGGAAGTTTGGATATAATCAAATTCAACATGAGAACTCTACAAGTTCAAAGAGCTTAAGTATATTCAGCATAGCTTTATATTTGTACTACCTTCTGGTTTTCACATTTACAGATGCAGCTTTTTCTGGCTAATCAGATAATGTCATACTACATAGTGCTGTGCAAAACGAAGAAGAAATGGCTTTTAATTCTTTCTGTTTATGCTGTAGAAATACATATTGAGGTATTCTCAGCCTAAACGTATCTTTTGTCCCTCAGCTGCTGCCAGACTCTAGCTGAACTGGAAAATATTCGCCACTGGGATTGAAATTTTGCCACTTTTCTGTGTCATTGGATAGTTAAGTAATTACAGACATTTGTGACTTAAAGATACACTGCCTGTGAAGAACTCCTGTACTTGATTGGTTTTAGTATAGCTTGTATCACAAGTGGCAAGGAAAATATACACAAAATAATGATAAAACAAAGAAAAATAAGAGGAAGGGGACTTACTGTACCCCTTCACTGAGTGCTAGTGAGGCCCTCAGAATCCAGTTCAAGAGAAATGTTGAAAAATTGGAGTAGATCCTGTGGAAGGCTGTATAGATGTTACTCATGGGCACGTGGTCTCTGGGGAGAGGTTGTCTTCTCTCAGTCTGTCAGAGGAAAGGCCAAGGGTGGTAAGAGTGGCAGCCTGCAACTACTTGGAGAATGGTTTTGAAGCCAATGAAGCTAAACTCTACTAATATATATTACTACGGTTACTGATTTATGTTTAGGGATATGATTTTTTTTAAAATTTCTTTTGGGTATTTCAAAATGCAGTTTTGGATAAAAATGGTTTGTTTGCTTTTTCACGTTCATATCTTTCCATTTTGCTAGAAAAAGCAAAGCTGAAAAAACCCACACTGAAAAGGATGGCAGCATGCCAACATGGCACGCAGGGGAAAAACAAACTTAAAGTCATTGGGAAGCTTTAGGACTAATTCCACCAAAGAACAGAATGTTGAAGATGTTCCAGATAAAATCTTGGAACAGATCATGATATTTTCGGTTTTAATATGCATAATAAAATAAAAATTCAGAGATACTTTTACATGCTACAAAGATTTACTTCAGCTCTAATTTAAACAATAACTGAATAAGGCTAAAGAGCATTATTCCTTTTCCCTAAGAAACAAGAGTATAATTTTGAAGTTATTAAAATGAGTGTCAGTGTATGACAATGAAAAAACACATCTGTAGCATTGCAAATCATTAGATTTGTTCTGAAATGAACACGGTGGCAAATCGATAATCTAGAAACTTGGATCTGCTCTGGGTCACATAAGCGTTTATTCTACCATACGTCCCTTACATAATATTACCAGAAATCCAGGAGATGGCCAAGAACTATCTGAAACCAAAACCAAAGTCAGCTGTATATATGCAATCCGCCTGGTTCTCTATGTTGTGAAAATATCTTAGTTGTTGTTAGCAGCTGTCACTTTTTGCAAAAAGTGGGAGAATAGTTCAACCTGCCAACACTAAGCAACACTTGCTATTTAAAATTAGGGAGGTTATATGTAGAAATTAATGTTATTTTGAAATCCGAATTTATTTTCAAACTCATCTCCTGTTAATTTTGGAAAAAAAAAATTGTACACAAATATATATATACACACAACCCTTAAAACTTGTTGAAAGCTATTGAAAGTTTAGATCTTGGGAATCCTTTGTTTATGGAGGAAAGAAGGGACTGATGCACAAAAACTCTGCATTTTCATTTCTTCAGAAACCAGACATGAGTATTGTCAAACCAGGAACTCTGGAAATGGCACTGGATATCTTTAGGACTTTGCTTTCTCTCCAACCCAGCATCTGACAAGTAATGAAGTATAAAACTGCACTGAATTATCAGTTTTGTTTTAAAGAAATACTAGAATGAAACTGCAAGTGTACTTTTATGTTTCTTGTCTCTAGTTTTAAATGGCAAAGAGCAGACTTTGAGCTACTCTTCAGAAACCTGCACGGACTACATCTTTCATTGATGTTTAAGTTGTATTTTGGTGTGGAAAGCTGAAATGTGAAAGACAGTATCCTTTGTATCTCTTCTGTCTTTCTTATTGACTCCAACTGTTGGTAACAGTGGGCAAGGACTGTTTTGGCTGTGGCATATTGCTGCTCAATCTGTTTCAGCACTGCTGATACCTAATTGTTTAAACCTGCGTTAGACCCTGTGGTCTCAGAGCAGAAATAGATATGTAAGAGAAGGGAGAGATGTCAGGGTATATATAAAAGAAGGAACAATTTACGTTTGTCATTTCAGGCAATGAAGACGAAAATGCAAAAAACCCAAACCCACCAAAGGAGAAAAAAACAAAGAAAAACCCCAAACCCAAAAAAGCCACCACTCTCCACCCCGCCCCAGCATTTCCAGGGAGTGTTTTTACAAAAATTTGTTGCTGGAGTTACCTGTTCAGTGAGCTGTGCTCACTCCTTTAAAATACGTTATTTTTTCTTCATCCTTGGAGAAGTGTGGACCATCAAAAATTAAAAATAGTATCTAGCACACTTTAGTTAAATCCATTACTTATTACACATTTTAAGCCCACAAATGTTTCATAAACTTTCAGCATTTTAGTGCCACGAGAATAAAGAGCAATGGTTTAAAAAAAAAAAAAAAGGTTTCTAGGGAGAACTTCAGAAATTGGAACGAGGTCTTGGTAGATGCACCAGGCTTAACTCACTTGTGTGAACTTTGTTTTGTATTAAAATAAACTCTTTGATAAATATTAGCTAATTGCACGGTTTCTTCTGAAAACCCAAACCAGTTTGCTAGAAACTTTCCCTAATTTCATGATAGTCTGAGCTTTCCATTTACAATGGTACCTCAATTTTTCATCTGCTATGGCTTCCATAATAAAAGTATCTGAAGCCAAAGTTGAAGCAGCAGAGGAAAGCCAAATTGAGTAGCAAACGGTGACCATCATATAATCTATTGAGCATTTTGGTTTTAAAAAAAAAAAGAGGAAAAAAAAGAAGGGAAGACATACCGCCCTTCTTCTGAAATCTATCTCAGATGTTGTTATATATGCCATATGGCAAGAAATGATGTTGAACAAGCAAAAAAGTAATTTCATGAAAAATGGTAGTTGTATACTATATGTAACTACTATATCAAGGTTAAATCTCATGAATCTTGGGATTTGGACTCTCATAACTGGGTAGAGAAGTCAACATAAAAAATTCAGCATATGTCTTTTGCATTGCTTATCTGCACAGAGGCATTCAGAAAAAATACAATGAACTGCCTTAGTTTAGCGTGGATCCTCCCACTCAGGACAGCACAGGGAAGAATGTAACTTGGGTAATTTAGAGGCTGAACAAGTTAGCATATCGAGGCTGTTTAATGTGGACATTCTCCAAAGGCTTTCGTGTACTTGAATATCGTAGCATATTTAACTCCTTAACTTTTCTCATTGTCCTTTGTACACAGAAGTTTCTAAATTTAAATTTCTCCACTTCATGAAAGTATACTTGTTGGGGTATTTTACAGCCTCTGTGCAGCAGAAGTTTTGAGAAACCTCGGTCTCATGGGATTATGCAGGGTATGTCAGAGCTTTTTGGTTTCTGCTTCTCTCATGCTGCTGTACATGCAACACTCCGTAACTATTCCTGTTAAACATAACCTTTGCAAAATCATCAAGTTAAGCCACAAGAAAAAAATATAAGTGACACAAAGGATGAGATTTAAAAACAGGAAACAGTATTTTCTTTCATTTTCCTCTCTGATTCTGAGCCTTTAGAATTAACTCATTTCCCAAATGAAACTTTTCTCAACAACAGTAAGAGCTAGATATCCGAAGAGGGGAGAACAGGGGTTGAGACACATGGAACAGTTTGAAGGAAAGCATAAAATGAGAATTGCAATTAAATCACATAATTAGTATGCTTTTTTACCGCTTAGTGTAAATATACTACTATCCAAAGCATCTCTTTGTCATACAGATGGAATAGTATCCATAATACAGAATGGTGGTTGTAGGAAAAGACCTCTATAGTTTCAGCCCTGGTTTTCTACTTTTCTCTTGTCTTTAGGGAAGCAGCTAACATAACAGAATAATTAAATTCTTCACTTACAGGAGCTTTTCCCGAGCAGCTTGGAGAAATACTAGACCCACTTACACTTCCATTGAGAGACCCTTCCAACTGCACTTGCTGTCCAAATGAATGAAATTTGGAACGTGCTGAGTTTTGAAACATAAGCAACAGATGCTAGCTGTGTTTTAAAAATACAACTTGCTTATAAAGTTGTTTCCTTGGAGTGTTAGTAATGTATCATGGTTAGTGGACAGTCAGAAATATATATTTTGTTCTGCAACACGCTGAACCTTGTTTAAAACATCACAGGTCCATTGAATAAGCTTGCTTTTCTCAATTGTAGTCAGAGGAACAAGCTATAACTGACATCTTGTGAACAGTGGTGTGAATTAGTAATAGAGGATATGCTCAGTCAGTCTTTGAGTGGATTATTCTAGAACACTGGGGGCATGAATTATCTTACTATTCGAACTAATCTAGAGAAGTCACTTGTGTATGTTGTATTTGTAATCCATAAAAAATAGTTTAATAAATTAAAGGCTTCATAAGTCGTCTTTAGTCTTTAAAAGAATTTTTAATTTTCTTAGGAAGTAATGGGAATAGACAAAGCAGGCAATGGATGGAATAAATCAACATGATGAATTAATTAATGGTTCACAAGGGATCTTAAATTAGGTCACCTCTTAAAATGTGTCAGCTGGTTATTTGCTTAAAACTCATATTGGGAGAACCTAGGAGAACTTTTCAAACCTCAAAATCTCTCCAGCAAAAGCCACACAGAAGCAGCTCAGGGGCATCATCTAGAAACAAGATTAATAAAAGGACAAAACTTGCTTAGATTTTGTTTAGATAATTCACAATAAAGCTATCCACAATATAGAAGCTGCATATGGTATTATCTTTGACTCTTGATTAGTCCCACTCAGTGAAAAAGTTCTTTCTAATCTTATCCACAGACTTTCCAAGAGCATGTCCGTCATGGTTTTCCTGAACTTTTAAGCCATTTCAGATCAAACAATACAACTGGGAAGTGTTACAACTGGTATTTATGAAGCTTTTACCTCTTGTCAGTATGTGTCTCCCTTTGGAGTTGGTACATGGAACCAATTCTTATTAGCACAATGTAGGCATAGAAGAATCAAAGATTCCTTAATTATTAATTTAATAGGATTCTATTCCATAGGAAAACCTGCCTTAGCCTATCTTTTAGTACTTTGGATCTATCCATAAATGAATTCCAGGAGAATTGTACTTGTTACCTTCTAATTAGACTTCTCTGGGTTTTTTCTGTTTTCTTATTCAGTTTCAAAAATTTATTTTGAATGTCAGTTGTCTCAGACAAGCGGGATGATCAACTACCTGAACATGATCCTAGCAGTGCAATGGAGAAGCGCAAAATTCTCTCTATTATGTTGCTTGGTTATTTGGCTCAGGAGGTAGATGTCTTGGTTTTGCCTGTAATTTCCTCTCATTGAAGTGGAAGGTCTGTCTTCTGTCCTTGTCCTGTTGTATTCTAGTCTTATTCCATATGTTTCGGGAAGTAATCTTACATAGGTGCATGTTTCTTTTGTATTATAAAATGCCAGTGGCAGCGTACAAATAAGGACATATCCCAGATCCTTCAGGATATATGTCAAAATCGTCTTCATTGGCAGTTATATAGGTTTCTTCGAAATGAAAATAACTTTGTTCAGGAGCCCAGGGCTTGTAACATAAGCAAGACTAGGATATAACTTAAGACCTTATGAGATGTGGCTTACATGACTGGCAGCTGCAGCACAAAACTAGTGCATTTCTGTGATTCAGACCTGAAACTGTAGGAATCAGGATTGGAATAGCAAGATCGCTGCCTTGCAAAGAGTGGGGAGAAACATAACCCTGTGGCATGCTAAATACTTGTTTTTGGAAAGCAGATAGCAATTTTTAATAATTTATCTCTGCTCGGATTAATGAGTAAAGCATTGGTGACTTTTAAATGATGATTTGGTGTTATTTCCTCTGTGTGTTTTAAAAACTAGAGAATGCAGGTTCTTTGTTAGGATTTTGATCCATATGTGATATCATTCTTTAATCTAATTTGTGAAGGCGGAGACCATATACTCGTCTCTCAAGTGGGGGAATGTGTAGAACAACCTGATGCTAGAAATATTCTCTTGAAAATTGTCGTGGTTTAATTTCAGTGTATTTTATTACTATAGCTTTCCTAAGAAATGTTCCCTTTTCTGAAACGATGTATTTCTTGCTGCGTACTTAAAAGTACCCAGTATTTTTGGTCCCTCACCACATGTTGGTTTTCTTCTGATCTCTTTCAGACTTCTGGACATAATGTCATTATGAGATGTAACTAATTCTCTGTACCCAAAGTCTGGTCTGAAATTCTGCAGAGATACATCTGCACAATGTTAGAAGTGATTCACTGAATATCTTATAGAAATGGGCTAGATTCTGAGCCAATATGAATTAGTACAGCTTCACTGGAAGTAAAGGTGCAAGTCTACTCTATGCTATCAAATCTCTTATAGTACAATACTGTCAAGATATTTGGGTGGTTTCATTGCTGCAATATGTTACAAAGAGGTCCTCTGTGATTGATGCCTCCTTTGTTCCAGCCAGCAGATTCGAGAAAGATACTCACCTAAATTCATTGATTCCTAGTTCTTTCCTTCTTTTTGCACTTTTTTTTTTTTTTTTTTTTTTTAAATCAGTGGCTGTTCTATCATGTCTTGAGGCATCAACCCTGCACAGAGGAGCCTTAGGGTCAGGACTGACTTTGTCCCAATACAAAGAGCTCATTTCCTCCCCTCCTTATTTAAAACAATCTTACTCTCTCATAACTTTTGTAGTCATCAAAGTCGCTTCACTTTTATGTAGATGTAAATAAAAAGAGAACTAGAGTCTTGGGGACAGAACAAAGTTCCTATCACAGCCTGTTTGCAGCCCATCTCTTACAGAGCTTTCCTGGTGCACATCACAGGAAGATGTGTGCTCACATTGTTGTTCTTGGTCCACTGTTCCAAACAATTGTTCTCTCTTTCTTGCCAGTATTGGGGTGGTTCTTTGGGAACTGTTATGAGCTGCTATAGATGGAAGTATAGCACGACCTTGGGGTTGCTACAATTACACAAGAGTATACCACCTTTCTTTGGTTACCAGTAGGTCCATGGAGCTGGGGAAGTCAAAGTGATCAAATCTGCAACATATAAAGTTTTAATAACTGTGAATTTAAGAATTGCAGTAAATGTTGGGAAGCTATGCCTCTACTCTTATTTCATTCCTAAGAACTTTTCTGAAGATGCATTCACTCACCTGTATGAAGCTGGTGTCTGTTTTCAATTAATTCTGTGAATTTGAAAAGATTTTTACTTGCAATTTTTTGGTAAATCAATGGTAGTAGAAACTGGTTCATTATTACGTTTTAAAAAAAATAATCACTAAATACACTTAGAATTAATGTAATCCAACTTCTATAGCTAATCTCACTCTTCGTTAAAAGTAGCATTAATGGGAGAGTGCACAAAATAGTCTGTTCTAGTTATTTCTCTTACTTGAAATATGTCTTTTTTTGTTAGATTCTTATAAGTGCTTTTCATCATAAAAATACTTCTACTTCAAAAGAATGTAGATTTGATGTTAGTGAAAAGCATATGAATACCTCAGACAGACAGATTTGAGGAAAGATAAAATACACAGGAGAGAAGTGACCATGAAGTGAGAATGAAGGCATACTGTTATAGCCTGTCCTGGTTTCGGCTGGGATAGAGTTAATTTCCTTCCTAGTAGCTGGTACAGTGCTGTGTTTTGGATTTAGTGTGAGAACAATGTAGATAACACACCAATGTTTTAGCTGTTGCTAAGCAGTGCTTACACTAGTCAAGGACTTTTCAGCTTCCCGTGCTCTACCGACTGAGCAGGCTGGAGGTGCCCAGGAAGCTGGGAGGGGGCACAGCCAGGACAGCTGCCCCCAAACTGGCCACAGGGACATTCCATACCATGGGACGTCATGCTCAGTACAGAAACTGGGGAAAGCTGGCCGGGGGGGCCGCTGCTCGGGGACTGGCTGGGCATGGGTTGGCGGGTGGTGAGCAATTGTACTGTGCATCACTTATCTTGTATATTCTTTTATCATTATTATTATTATTTTATTTTATTTCAATTATTAAACTGTTCTTATCCCAACCTATGAGTTTTTCTCACTTGTGCTCTTCCAATTCTCTCCCCCATCCCACTGGGGTGGAGGGGGAGTGAGTGAGTGGCTGTCTGGTGCCCAGTTGCCGGCTGAGGTTAAACCACGACATGGCCACACATGAACTATTTTTGTTTTGTGTAACTGGGTTCAAGTGAACAAAATTCTCATTACCATGCAAAGCTTAAGTAAATGCAGAGATAAAGCAGTTACAAATTATATCCTGGGAGTTGGAACAAAAGAAATCTGACCTGTAAAGACAGGCAGAGCTCATTGGTTTCTGAAAACAGTGGATACAGCGCTTTGCAGAACATACGTGAATTGTGTGTATCCCATTTTGGTATGGGACCTTGCCTTCCATAGACAGATCTGTGTATGTGCCTTGCAAGCATGTTATAGGACTGAAAATAGTGTTTTATAGATACAGGGTATTTTTGTTTGCGATATTAATATCTACCCTTGGACATCTTTAATACAAGATAGCGCTGCTGGGATTTTTTTAATGGTATATCTTGGTTACACTTAAGAGATGCTAGAATTAGTTGGAATATTATAAGGGAGCTGGTATACTTCATGGAAAAGTATAGTTTTCATAAAGTATACTTTCACTTTCTAGAAAATAACTATGTCAGAGACTGCTATTCTAAAAGACTTTTTTATCAGCAGTACTGATGGCAAGTGTTTGAGTCTGCTTCACTGAATATACCATTTAAAGTATATTTAAATTTAAAAGCAGCGATGAATTTATATGCAAAATGATCACATTCAATAACTTATAATCAGAACAAAGCTGCTGCTGATTACCAAGTTTGTGAAAAGTAGTTCAAGAACAGAAAGAGCAGAAAATTCTGCTGTTTGCAGATTTATTTATTTATTTATTTATTTCGTACTTAATCATTTGGGATTGCTTTTTAAACAAACTGTTTACAAATGAGTTGGTGGATTAGCTTGCTTGCTTTGATGCAAAACCACAAACATCACCCTTTTTCTTGCATCCTCCAGAAGGTGGAGGGAGCACCATCTCAGAGAAGTAAAAGGCGGCTGTGTGAGCTTCAAGGGCGTTGTTTGATATCTGACATCAAGCAGAGCTCTGACAAGGAGTTGGCAGGAAATTAGGGTTGACAGCTCATAAGTGTAAACTGAGACAGAATGAGGACTTACCAAGTATGTAACGGAAGTCACTCATTGTTTTTGCTTCTGAGGGTGACATCATTCATGATGGCATCCAAATATGATTTATGAAATGAATTATTAATGATCGTTGATTTTTAAGAAAGACGTAAACAGAAACCTGGGGACTACCTGTTGACTATGTAGCCTACTGCTGAAGCAGGAATCTGAAATGAAACACAGATATTGCTCTTTTGTGTTGCTAGCATTACTTTTGGAGAACGGAGATAGCAGAGGTTGTAGAGGTCTGCAGGGCAGTGCTTCATTTGTATGTGTGGATTACTCTGGCACAGATGTCTTTATCACAGAAAATATTTGTTTTTTTTCTAGGTTTTATGAACTTGCATAGAAACTCTTCCAAATACATGCTTCATTTTGTAGTGTACTATAGCTCCTCACACTATAGCCAACACATCTGCAAAACAGTTTTGAAAAAGAGCTGAGGAAACAATAATAATTAATTGAAAGTAGAGGAATGAGAGAGTGGAGGGATTGTAATTGAAGGAAGATTTGATATCAGTTTCAGATTTAATAATTCATATTTTAAAAGTCACTGATAACCAAATGTATGTGACTTCTATGATATGTACAGTTAAAAAAGCCGTGAATGACAAAACCAGAATAACTCCTGATCATGTAAAATATTGTAGAGTTTCAGTTCAGTGCTGGAATGCTATTTTCTTTCTTTTCTTGGATCCAGAGCCAGCTAAAAGGCCCTTGGGATACCCCTTTCCCTTTTCAAAGTTTTCACAGTTCATTCTCGATGTCGTTTAGAACTTACAGGGCTGGAATCTGGCCACTGAACTAATGAGTTTTAAAATAATCCTGCAAAAAATGTTAACAATAACCCTACAGGTGATGTATAAATATGTAATAAAACTGACTGAAATATATTTAATCTGTGCTTCAATTAGCTGCTAGGTTGATGGACTCCTTACTGATGATCAGAGGATGGTCAGTTACAGCGACAACTGAAAATATTAATTCACCTTTGCAACCATTCAGGGAAGAGTTAACAATTAATTCATTTAAGCTTTTTCACTGACATCATTGGACAAATTACTACTATTCTTTTAGCTGCTCTAAATGCTTTAATTACTTCATTTAAAACCCTACAAGTTTGGGAGGTTTTGGATAGCTTGAGTAAATATTGGAGAATATGTGAAGCTGAGTAATGGTGAGATTAAGAAATAGATATAATCCTATTTGGAGAGCGGTACATTCACAGCAAAAGCAATTCATATTAGATACTCAGGTGGAAGATGCTTAAAACACAGTAGTTTATGCTTCTAGTTTCACAGCCAGTTTTCAGTGGCTATGCTGACTCTAAATAAGCACAGCCCCTTCCTACCCCCTCCTCCTTTTTCTTGGGCACTTCATGCTTCAGTGGTAGGGTTGGTTCCAGAATGGCACTGCAGCAGCTCCCATCTCATAAGAGGAGAAAGTTTCATACTCCGTTTCTCTCCTCCCCATTAAAAAAAAAAAAGACCTAATTCAGGAAATTGGAATATGCTTTGGCTTGCTAGCATTAGAGACAGAATGAATACAAACTGAAATACTTGTGAGATGTAAGCAGAATTCTTTAATCATGTGAAAGCAGCTATGGCTATGTGATACCAGCTATGGCTGGTACCTTTTCTGTTGTGTGAGTGTATGTGCAGCAGGTATGCATTCTGCAAAACTAATTTTTACCTGTCATCTGTATTCTTCTGAACGTATGCTGCTGGTGTTCAGAGTACCATTTCAACTTTCAAAGTTTTTGTTCTTTCTATTTCAGAATTTAGTTTTTATGTAACTTTGGCTTTTTAAGTCCTGGTAAAAGGCATAACATGGTTAGTAACTCTTAAAAGCAATTAATCTCGCTTTTTTTTTTCATGAACATCAGTGTTATTGACAGGAATCTGTGTCCTGTAGTGAAAAACTTGCAGCTTCATACACCCAATCTACTTTTTTTTTTTTAAACAAACAAACAGAACTAGTAGTGGACTATATGGATGTGTCCTTTTCTGCATTTCAGCAGTGTTTGTGAGTTGTTGGTTTTTTTCTTAGCTATCAGAACATTATTTTTCTGTCTGGTATTTCCATAAATTTAAAAGGACATACAGGTGGAGAGTTAGAATTAGATTGATTTAGAAGTTGTACTTACATCGTGCTTAAGAAAGCATACTTCTCCAACCATACTCTGATCTTCAGTCTTGTCAGTAGTACTTCAGCAGTTGATGACATGCCATATTTCATAAATGGTTTCATATGAGTGTGTCAACATTACTTTTAAACTCCCATCTTTCAAACAAAGGTTCTTGTTGCTTTAAGTCTGTTGCATAATCCTAAAATGCATGTGTTGCTGTTTTGATGTTATCCTTGTTTCATGGGAGCATCTGGATGAAAAATACTTTGATCTCTCAGGTTTTTTTATCCTTGTGAGATTTTGTGTTTGTCATTCCGGTATTCCAAATGTTATGCACAAAGTGGATTACAGGGCATTACAGAAAAAGGCTGGGGAGTTTCACAGTAGGCAGTTGAATGAACCTTACTCATTCGAAAATCTATTGTTGGAAAAGGCAAATAAAAATATTCCTTGCTCTTGTGATATAAACACCCATATTCTTTTTCTGTCCATCTGAGATCAGTTATAAATTGTATTGATTTTTTTCCAGTTAGAATTCTGAGTCTTACAAAAGCTGGTGTTTGACTGGAAAGCTGAAAGAAAATAAGCTGTTGAAATAATTACCTAAATGATAAAAACAAATAAATTAAAATCTGACGTTTCATAAATACATCTGAATACCAGATCAAAATTATACCCCGTATACAACTCTAACTGTATTTAAAAAAAAAAAAAGGGGGGGGGAGGGAGGTGGAATCATGGAAAGGAAAAAAGGTAACGTGAGTACTTAATCTTTTTCCCTAATTATTCTACTGTGGATTGAGATAAACTTGCAGTAGCTAAAGCACCACCGTATTAAGCATATTTTCCTAACATGTGGCACAATGCCCTGAGCCAAATGATTAACGTACAGAAAGCGGTTGCTTCATTTTATATTGCCAACTTTTATAAGACAAATGAACTCTCTGCTTTAAATGTGCTTTGTTTCCGGTTCTATTTGTTAATGAAAAGTAATGAGCAGTTTTATGGAAATAAGCAGGAAATGTATACATAATAATAAGTAGCTGTGAAGGTGGTTCTGTGAATATTTCTGAACAAGAATGGGTCTAGAAAATATAAATGGAGAAATTTCACAAAACTAATTTTATTTTGTCTTAACCTGTTTCTGGAAGGACTGCTTTATACAGGTGTTTTGTTTTGCTGATTTATTCTAAGCATCTGGTTTGTAGTCATTGACCAGATTGCTGGCACCAAGAAGTTTGCTTGGCATCACTGTGATGGCAGGAACTAAATGGATTAAATGACCATTTGAGAATTTCCTGATTATGTCAGGAACTGGTATACAACTCTTTTCACCTTTGTTTAGAACACTCCCTTATTGTCTTACCTTGAACAGATCTTTACTCTGAACTTAGTATCTGTTGGATTTTGTCTGTGTGCCACTGATGTCTTAATGCCACATAATACTGTAGCATAACTGCTCATTGTAAATTTTTTGTGCTACATAATGAAAAATGAAACAAAACTCTGCCAGGCAGAATCCTTTTTGCATGTATTTGATTTCATCCGATTGAGATATCATGCCTTTCTGTAAAAATGAACTGCTTAGAAGAATAAAATGTAATTAGATTTCTCAGTCCAGTGATCTGATGAATCCTAATCAGAAAGCTGATAGGTCGAATAGTAATAAACCTCTAATCACTACAGTCACCTGTAATTCCATTTACTCAAAACTATAACTTATTTGTCTTAAATCTGTGAGTGAGGGAACTAGAATAACAGATATGACGTTTTATGTAGTCTGCTCACAAGAGATGATCTTATTCCTCCTTCATTATGAAAAGCTCACTTACAGCCCAGGACTATGAATAGATTTGTGTTTTAATATATCGCTGTGAATAGTCCCACAATCAATGTAACTTTGGCATGGGTGAGAGGAAGTAAAAGTGAGGGAAATGAAAGGAGAGGAGGGGATCTATCCACAAGCAGGTATACCATTTTTGAACCTTCTCTTTAATGTGCTATATCTAAAAAAGAGAAAAAGGTATACTTCTGTGAGTTGTGGATTGACTGCAGTATTTTTTTTTTTTAATAAGTGAGGAGTAGGTGATGGTTTCATGTTGTTTTGCCTTTCTTGCCACTTATTTATAGTGCATAGTGTATATGTTATATATGAGTGCTCTGGGGTAGATATAGTCCTGATTTCAGAAGACATTCTACATTTAATTTCATCCTAAAGTCATGTTTAATATCATAGTTCCCAGGAGAATGCTTCAAATGGCGAGGGGCTTAGATCAACACTAGATTTTCTCTAATTTTGCCCTTTGAATTTATATCTGAGTATTCCCAGGAAGTAGTTAAAACCAGCAGGAATCGTTCTCTGTGCTAGCCAATGTTAACAGAGACCAAGTGCCTATGTTTTTCCTTCATCCAGTAATCTACGTCTGAGTTACATGGCCAACAATAAGTCTAAATTCAGAATCAGCAACTTCTTGTATGTGGCTGAACCTTGAACCTCCCTTTAGAAACCATTACAATCTATTTGTTACAGCTCTGTTTAGCAGTTCAGACTAAAGCATTTAAGAAAAAGTATTTTGAATCTCCAGGAAAGACTATGCATTTGATCTCATGATTTCAAATTCATGCCTCCACTGAAATTAACTGTCAACTTTACGTCCTTATGAAAACAGACTCACATTTTTATGCTTTAGTTCTGACAGTTTTGGATAGGGTCATCTATGGAAAATCCTTGAATAAAACTATGCTACTAGGTAAAGCTGAGTGAGCGATAGGCTTTTAGTATGTTAAAACTGAGGTATGGAAAAAAAAGCCCAACCCACTGCTAAAAGAATAGTGCATTCAGGAAAGGCTTAATGATGATTACCTTTGTTATCAAGAATATTGAGACTCACTTGTAGTACTGAGGAAACTGCAGTACTGAGAAAATGCAGTACTGAGAGGCAAGCTAGCATCTCTTCTGCAGGTTAGGTATCAACATCCAATTTTCAACTAATTGAGATGTTCATGAGTGACATCCCTGCAGAGTTTTTGTTTTATACTAGCTTTATATCCAGAGCTAGTAAATGAAGGGCTCTAGTCATTTTTTTCCAAGGGTTTTAAGTTGGTAGGGATTTTTGGTGAGACAGGAATAATAATTCAATTATCGGAAATAAATCTTTGTCAACTATAAATTCAAATGATCTTTCTTTCAAGGAATTTCTTCCCGATTTTTAAAAAAAAGCCCATTAGGCTATCTCTTCTCACTATTTTCAGGACTGAGTTTTATACAGAAGTTATTTGAAAGGCACGACAATGTGAAGTAATTTCTATGCTTACTGGCAAAAGTCTAACTAGATATCTCTCTAGTTAATCTGTTAGGTCTTCATATATGCTGCCGACTTCTTACTCTTTGTAACTTCTCACATGTAAACAAATGAGACTTCAGCAGAATGAGAGAAGAGATAGGAGATAATTACAAGAACTGAATCCCATTATCCTTAACCTAGCAGATCTTGAATTGGTCCAAGAGAAGTGTTTAAGCTCATTTGATCAAAAACTTGACAACACCACAAATCATAAGAGCTATTCATTTGAACAGAACTTTTCAGGTAAAAAAAAAAAAAGGAAGCTTTTAAAGCCTGTGTACATTTGAGGCGTTTCACAAGTTTTTCCTGGTGCTTGCACGTGCTTCCCGATTTGTGAATGTAGCCATTGGTAGGAAGATTGCACCAGTGAGAGGAGAGAGTTAGTGCAGCCCGTGAAGCCCTCTTCTACCCAAAACACCGTATCTCAGCAGGCTGACATAGTTGCACAAATAAACACCCGCTCTACAGGCAATGTTGTTAGCCATGCTGGTATTTGTTCTGGTACTTCGCGTTTCCTGACTAAGAAAACTTCTTATAAATGCAATAACTGCACAGACTGTCATTTTGAAAATTATTTTATGATAGTGATGCATTTGTGGTTGAGCTACCTCAAATTGCTACGGAGGTCTTTGCACTAGGTCAGTCTCATAATCCGCTTCTACAAGACGTAGTCTTCAAAAAGATGTTATCAGTTCTTTATTTTAGCTGTTGCTTAGGATTTTCCTGAGATATTGGATAACCCACAAATGCACTTCTATTTGCTTCAGATTTTCTTTTTGAGGTGTGGAGAACAGGAAATCCGATGCTGATGTTTAACAATGCTTACCCAGGTTTTTTTTGTGTAATACACGTTTTAGTTGTAGATTTTAATTTGGGCATTGTATCAAAATGTGTTTCCATGACATAACACTTCTGACCATCTTTTGGTTCACTTTCTCATACGGACCACACATGGCATTTTGCACATAACGGTGGGAAAATTTTCCAAACATGAATATATTGTAAGTTTTTTGTAGTTGTAACATGGCAGAGTAAGTAGTAACAGCATTAAAACATTTAGCACTAGACTAGTTCTGTATCTGATCTGCCCTATACGAATATCATCTGTCACTTATTTTCTGCAACATGTGCAACAGTCAAAAATGTGTATCACTGTACTATATTTCTCTTCCCTTGCAAGTCTCTGTAAATCAAAAATAGTAATGACTTCAAACCAGGAATTTTTCGCAGAAGTAAAAAAAGAGAACAGGATGCATGTATTTCTTGAAAGACTGAATGCATGCACCGTAAACTAAATTCAGTTTGAGGTTGTCAACCTTCTCAAGTAGTAAAACAGTACCTCCTTTCCATTCACAAAGCTGACACTTCCAACACTTACGTATTGGAGAGTGAGCTTGATCAGGCTTTCAGCCTTTATAGCCCTGCATATTTTTATCTGTCATTAGACCTTTGTACTTCACAATAATTCACTGTTCTGTGTCCATTTTTTGGTGGATTTGGAATATTTTTAAGAAATAAAACTTGTCTTTGCTATTTCTTTTTTATGTGCTAAGAACATAAACACATGTCACAAGATGCCTAGCAGTGCATTAGGTTGTGAATGTACAAGCATTTTAATTGTCTGTGATGTTACTGTCTTGAATTCTGTAACAATCAAGGCTAAATCAGAACATCTTCCGATTGACTTATTAAAATGCTGTTTTTCTGAATAAATGACAGTGTACTTAACCTGGCACTAGCTTTGTTTTGGCAGTAATGTATAGCTTATTGCTTCAACCAAAATAATTATTTCCCTGGATTTCAAAGTGAGTACCATAAGATTTTTTCAAAGCTGTTGTGCTTGCTGCCATTCAGCCAGGGAGTTTGCTTTTCACTTCAAGCATGAAATTAGTCATTAGGGTTTCAGTGAAGAGGAAGCCTAGTGAGAGCAAACAGTGGGTATAGGAGATGTCTTCCTAACCCCGTGCCCACAAGTGTCATACTTCAGAAATTTCATTGTCTCCCAGTATAGAAGGTTAAAACAGAAGCTGCTTAAAATATTTCTTTAAATACTTTTTAAACTCCGAGTATGAATTTTGCAAATGGTAATTACTGATTGATTAGGAAGCAGGAGAGAGAGGAATGGATCTGTTTGAATTAAAAGTAGTCCATTGGTCTGGGATTTATTTGAGGGCTCATGTGCTATGCAAAAAGAACTGTAGAAGTCTACACTCTCTAAACTCTTAGCAGTGAAGCATTTTATTATATATGGGGCATACATATTTACATAAAAATAAAATTACAGACATCCTGTTAAATTTATCTGAGAGCATAAAAGCGGTCTTCAATTGCAATAAAATGTTTTGAGAATGAGTAATGGTGCTGTTCAGATGAGATTCTAAAACCCTTTAGGATTATCCAACTTCCATTTAAATTATGTAGTAACTGATGAATCTGCTATCAGAATCAGATTTTTCTCTGCTTACTGATGCTAGACAATTCTCCTCAGCATGGCATCTTCAAGCTCTCACTTATTTAATGATTCATTGTTCCAGTCAAGAAGAAAAAAAACAAAACACAAAATAATTACCCCACAGCTTTTCAAAATTAACTCACCTGGGATCTAAAAATTGCAGCAATAAATTACATATTGTAGATTCATTCCTCTCCATTTCTACTTGTGCCTTTTGCTGTTGCAATGTTGATGTCATGAGTGATGTAATCTAAGGACTGAGGGTTGCCAGCAGACTTTCTTTGAATGAAATCTTAATGAGACCCAGCCCCAGTTGTTACAGAGCACTTCATGTTTTGTCAGGAACCTGAACTGCTTTTCGAACAGGCTAGGTAGTCCTCAATCAGCAATGAACTGAGCTTTATCTTGAGAGGAAAACCCTGCCTTATTCTAATTTAGCGAGAAGGAAAGTTCCTCTTAGTCCCAAAAGAAAAGACATAATTGACTGACCACATCAAAAATGGGAGCTGCTAGGCCAGGCCTCAGAGAAGGTGGATAGTTTCTATAAACCCTATCCCATGAGTACATACTAATTGTGGAATTACAGGAGCTTTGCCAGGGCCCTGCGTGCACCAGCTGAGGGCACAGCTCTGCCAGCCTTGCTGATGCCCTCTGACCTGGCTCCCTTCCCTTGTGGAGCAAAGGAAAAAATGGGTTGTGAAAAAATAAAAAATAAATTAAAAAAAATGTAAAATAATAGTAATAAAAATCCGTGGAGGCTTCCTCAGGATGCTCTAGCCTCAACTTATAATTGTCCAGAGGTCATTCTTTTCAAGTATCCATCTTGGGAAAGTATCAGAAAAAGAAAGTCCACAAGAAATGTCTTTCCATTTAGAGCTCTCCAATACAGAGGAAAGCATATGCTCATAGAAATGCGTCAGTGCCACTACTGAATATCAATAATGCATTGCAGCAGGTGCTGCAGGCTATGATAGTTTCAATATATTTGAACAGTCAGCTTCTGCCTTTTCTGAAGGGAACTCTGAATTATGGATGGGAACAAACTATGCTTTCTGATGGCAACATTTCAATAAAAGAACAAATACTGTTCTTCAGAAACACCGAGTCCATTGTACAAAGTTTTCTGATGAAATATCAGAAGATGCAAATTTGGATAATCTAGAGATAATTTATAACAAACTAAGTGTGTTCCCCTGTTTTTCTTATTATGGCAGAAATACACGTCAGCATTAATCTTCAGTTAAGAATACTTTTCCTCACAACTTGATCTGCAGAATTTAAGCTGACCAATTTATAAAATGGTCAGCAGCCAGTGAATCAATCCTGTGAAGCAATTCATAGCAGTCAGGATGAATTTGTATTACTGTTTATCTGGGAGATGGGATCCTTTAAAGGAAAAAGCTACTCTTATTCTTGAAAGCGGCTTCAGTCTTCACTAAAATAAACCTTTTCTCAAAGGAGAGGGTAGAGAAAATCCTTTAGAGAATCGGTAATTCTGATCTACCTCAAGTCGCTTCCATTTTCTTCCTGAAACACACACACTGAATCATGTTATGTGTGAATCTTGTAACTACAGCATTCCAGGGCAAGGTGCCTGGGAATTGAGAGTAGCACCTGCCTTTTATTCTGTACTTGTAGTTCTGAGGCTCTATAATATTTTAGAAAAAGAAATTTGTTTCACAGCTGGAGAACTACAAGAATTAAAGATGAAAAGCAGCACTTCAGAGTGTTATTAGGAATAACATCTATATACAGTTTTTCCTCCCAGACATTGTTAAATCATGTGTTATGATATTTCAAACTAGTTAGAAAAAACCCATACTTAAATTAAGGAAATTTCTTTCAAAGGCTTTTGATCAGGACTGAGTATGAAACATCTCTTATAATCAGGCATAAATAGGAATCGGGGGGGGGGGGGGGGGAGATTGGAAAAGGGCAACTAAAAACTCCACCGTGCTGTAGCTCTTGAAATATGGAAGATATCACAAAGATTTAAACAGCTACTTAATTTCTGTCAGCAACTGTTGCCTTCAGCAAGTTGAAAGGAGCCCTATTTTTGGTAATAGTCAGCAATGCATTTGATGTATGCTAATTATCAGGCTCTCTTAGAGATATTTGGAGAAAACAGTACTACATGTAAAAAGATTAAATAGGACAAATTTCAATTTTCAGTAAGGATGGTGATTTTGAATACTAAGACAAAATGGCTAGTTGGTACGACATAGAAACAGATACTAATACCTGTAATGCAAAAGCATTGCTCAGGGACTTCAGACGCTGGAGTCAGAGGACTCGGAAAATTTATCTCCCAAAATTCTAAATACCTCCCAAATCCAAAGAGATTTGATCTATTAAATTACTAATCCCATATCAAATTTGAGTACATCAACTGAAAGATGGAATTACATAATGCAAATGCATAAATGAGAAACAGGATAAAATTGATGGCTTTACAAAAAGTTAATGTGTCCAGCTGATGTTATTTTTCTTTTCTCAAAGAATAGTATATTTTTAAGCAAATACAGTGGAACAGATCTAATCTATCTGATCTTCAGAAATGCATCTCTCGGGGGTTTGGGTGGAAAATGATTTGTTAAACTGAAGAAGGTGAAGCTTATATAAATTAGGATTGAGTATATGGTAGACAACAACGGCTTGCATTAAAGGGCAGTGTCTTGGGCTGAAAGAAAGTTACTTTTTTAAGATTTATTTTCTGTAATGTTTTCTTTATTACCTTGGATTCGGTCAAATGAAAATGTACAAAATAAAGTTTCTAAAAACATGTTGTTGTGAAGCATAAGTACAAAGACAGTCCAGAATATATGTAAATATTGGCATAAAATTTAACAGCATTAAATGTGAAGTCCCCAGTTCCATAATTATATCATAAGATCACTGCCGAATATTTTGGGACACCATGAATTTTAAGCTATAGGCTTTTTGGTTTTGCTAAAATGCATAATAATCTGCAAATGAATTAAATCAAAACTATTTTTTACAGCTTGAATATTGAAATTTCTACTACTATCTTGGTTCCCCGTTGTAACTTAACATAGGTCTCTTGATTATCATTTTCATTAGCAGCAACTGCTGAGAAGAATGAGGGTGAAAAATTACAGAATTCTTTGTTTCACAAGTGCCAATGCTGCTACTGAGTGAGCAGGCAGGTGCTGGCTCTGTTGGTACAGGAAAGACCTTCGAGTCATTATGATTCAAAGGCAAAGGCTTATAATAATCAATTGTCAGTATAAGTACCAGCTGGAGTTCAAACCGCTGGTGCCAGAATATTTTTTGAAAATTATTGATGATTTAATGTTTAATAGAGAATAAATGGCATGAGCTGAAGTTTCTTTCCAAGTGGTATTCTTTACACTTATAATCACTCACTTGCATGCGCTTTGCATTCAGAATATTGGTTCTGAGCTCCTCAGTGTGAGAGCAGGACAAACTGAAAGGTGGTATCCGATGCATTAATTAACAGAAACTCATTGAGTTTGCCTTCATGATATGGTACCTTGGGCTTTGCTGTGGACTTTGATTTTTTTTTTTTCCCCTCTGTTTATGCAAATGAACAATTTTGGTAAGAATGTTTAACAAATTTTGATTCACAAAATTGTACTCTTGTGCATGCATCTTAAAGTACAGGAAATTTGTGATCCCTACAGGTAAGGTGTACAGCCATGACACACAGCTGAAAGTCAATCAGATGACACAAAAAGCTGGACACAACCAGTGTGTTTACTAAACCAAACATATTTACCCTTGGGACTTCCTACACTTGGCCATTGCATAATAATGGCCACAGGAGAAACACAAAGGACCTGAAGAAAAGGAATATAATGTGTAAAGAGAGTGTTTTCTTATATAAGATGAGGCTCAGACTGTGCTATCTTTTTTTGTACTGGCCAATCAGAGTTTAATAATTAAAGGAAAATATTAGAATCATAGAATCATTAAGGTTGGAAAAGACCTCTAAGATCATCGAGTCCAACCGTCAACCCAACACCACTGTGCCCACTAAACCATGTCCCTAAGTGCCTCATCTACATGTCTTTTAAATACCTCCAGGGATGGGGACTCCACCACTTCCCTGGGCAGCCTCTTCCAATCTTTAACCACGCTTTCAGTAAAGAAATTTTTCCTCATGTCCAACCTAAACCTCCCCTGGCGCAACTTGAGGCCATTTCCTCTTGTCCTATCGCTTGTTACTTGGGAGAAGAGACCGACCCCCACCTCGCTACAACCTCCTTTCAGGTGGTTGTAGAGAGCGATGAGGTCTCCCCTCAGCCTCCTTTTCTCCAGGCTAAACAACCCCAGTTCCCTCAGCCGCTCCTCATAAGACTTGTTCTCCAGACCCCTCACTAGCCTCGTTGCCCTTCTCTGCACACGCTCCAGCACCTCGACATCCTTCTTGTAGTTTCCTTTCTATCTTGCAATGCTAGCTGGTTTATGAGAGGGTATATCCCATTCTTTCCCCATCCCCACACAAAAAGAGGAGGAATGACGGGTAGGCTTTTAGATGTCTTGGAAAAATTAGTCTCATAACAGCATAATAATAGAAGGAATGTAACAAATAGTGAACTTATTTGATAAATACAGCCAGAATTCAACATCTTGATAGTATATAAAAAAAGAGAAAAAACATTATCTTCACACTACTGTCATTTGTTTGAGCAGTCCTGATATGCTTTATTTTGACCTGTTTTCTGATATGCTTTATATATCAGAGTGCTGATACTGAATATTTGTATTCATGGTTTTAGCTGTATGACTAATTGAAGAAATTTGTAATCTTCTCGTCTCGTGTTGGCATTACATTACATTGTTTCATATTAAATATGCTGCCTCTTTTAATCTCTGGGTTACAGATGCTTATTTCTTTTCACATTCATGGTAGTATTATCCTATTAAGGGTATTTGTGATTTATTATTGTCTTCGTAAAGGCCATCTCGCAACAATATGCAATACCACGTCTGGCTGCAAAAACGAATTTGTTGTACTAATATGAAACATGTTTATGGACTGCTGTGCTGGCTTTTCAAAATGCCTGTTGTAGAGGCAGTTATTTCAGATTTTTCTTCTAGCCTGACAGAAGTTTAATGGTATCAAATGTAATGACTGTGTCTATACTGCCTATAGGGCTTGAACTCATGGAACTTCAGTATGTTGGTGGCAATCATTGGTGGGGCAGTGCTGGTAGGTGAGCAAGCTCTAAGACTATGTCCTACAATGCAAATGTGGCTCAAGTCTTGGCCTGACCCAAGACCGAGTTAAATTTCACTTAAGTCCACAGACCTGGCTCTTCAGTCTGGGACACAGCTAGTCACGTTAAGGAGCAGGCACCAAATGCACTTCCTAACTCGGCTGCCACCTGAGGGAGACTTACCATCTGCTCTTTCCTAGCGAGAAACTAACTAACTTGGACACAAACTAAGGTATTAAACTTTGCATTTAAACATCTCTTCTCTTCCACCCATCCAGCAGAAAGTGGAAGCAGTTAGCAGAATCCTGTAGTGAAACGGGATGGAGGAGCAATGCCCATACAGCGATGGTCCTGCCACCAGCTGGTAGGCAGCTGTGATGGTAGTTGCCTTTTCCCAGTGCAGTCTGATGCCTGGCAATGTGAGCACTCCAATCCAAAGCTGGCTAAAAAGTAACAGAAAATAGGGGACTAAGACTAAAGCATTCCTGTTTGGGAATTTCCCCTGCTTCTTCCAGGGATACTGAGCCATCTTGTAGGTAGTGTGACTGCCAGGGAGGTTAGGATCAAACACCAAGCTGAGAACCAGGCTAACATGGCAGTGAAATTGAGTCAAAGGCTCAGTGGTGACCTCGGTTTTCCACTTAACTGTTTCTGTCAGAAGTTCTCGGTGTCTCTCAAACTTAACTGAAAAAAAGAACAGAAAACCAGAAGCCAAGCCAACAAATAAAAAGAATTTTTATAAGCGTTGGTCCAGAGGAGATGTATAATTGTTTATAAGTTTAGTAAGATCAGAACTAAACTTTTTTTATTACTTCTAAGTTAGTTCATCACAGACAGCAGTACACTGGGATATAATCAATATAACCAGGAACGGAAAAATAATTAAGAAATTAGTTAATTTTTTTTTTTAATCTCTTTAAAAGATGTATATTCTTGCTAGGTGAAACTTTGGCATCTAAAAAGATAATTTTACAAAGATGTTATTAATATGTAAGGAAAATACTTTTTTTAAACTTTATTTAACCATCTTTTCTCTTTTTTTTTTTAAACTACCTTTTGAGCATTGACAAAGATAATAGGTATAAAGCAAAGAAATTGAAATGATCTAAGACCAATCAAGCAACGTGCCACAAGGGTCTAGCCATTCTAGTTCCTTCTGAGAACAGAAAAGCAAGCAGTGTACCTCGGAATAAATCATTTACAGCTAAGGCTGTCCCCTAAGATACAGTCAGTTTTCAGGAGGCGTCAGATAGCAGAATACTAATACTGATTTATAATACAGCACACTGTAGGATCTAGGCAAGTATATGCTGCTGAATAATAATCACACATGAGACTACATAGTCTCAGGAGACTTTCTTCTGTTATCTTCAACAAAGCACGTTTAAAGTGATATGAAAGGCATGGATTGGTGCTATCCTTAGAACTTCAAAAGTTGCTATAGCTTCACTTATAAGTAAAAGCCTAGCCTTCTGTTAAGAATTCTTCTGTGCAGCGATGAAATTTTGCTACCGTGTCTGTGCAAACTCGTACTGAAATAGCAGACGTAAACTGCAAGAGTTATGTCCACTTCCACTAGCCTTTGTGCTTGCCACATGCGATCTATGAGCCCTTTCATCTTTACGTAGGCCTGCAAGTAAAAACACCTCTGTTACTTTCCTGTGCAAATACCATAATACAGGCTTCTTAAGAATTCTGCTTGGGAGTTGATGGCGGAGATCTGAAACAGTGAAATGAGCATGCCATTAGCTTCGTAACTTACTATTAGTATATAAATAATTATAACTAATGGAATATCCAATAATGTCCAATTTCTTACCACAGATAAGTAAAACTGTATTAAAAGATAACTAAGCATTTTCATTTTCAAGAGAAGCTTAGCTTTAAAGATAATTGAGCAGAATAAATTTCGCATCTGTCTTCCATATTTCTCAGGATGTCATGCAAGATTTTGAATATTATAAATTGAACTTTCTCAACAGAAGAAGAACATGCATTGAAATATTTAGCATTTGAAGAGTCAGTGTGTAACAGATGCTTTACAAAATTAAGTGTTTGGGCATATTTCAGAATTGATCAAAATACTGTTAGGTTTTTACTAAATCTGAAGTTTCAGCAGACTGTGATGCCAAGCATTTGTCAGTAAAATTAGTTCAGTGCAACCATTGGCTCTGTTTTTTTTGTCATAAAGCAGTCAAGACCAACAGATTTTTAATTAGCATTCATACTTAAATTTGGTCTGAATTAATGATCAGTGAGAGAAACAACTGTGCTTGTGGTCTATTTTGGTACATTACACAGAGGAAATTTATTCATAATTTGTCATCAAAAGTATACCTTATTTGTTGCTTGGACTACTTGAGGACTTAGCTATCTCAATAATCTCTTCCATGAACATGATTAATTATGTCTGAAAATATGTTTTGGAAATATTTTGTGTTTTAAATAACATGACACTACTGTGTTTTTAAATAAATAAATAAAGCATGGCATGTCAAGTGAATTTTAGTTTGTTGTTTCTAGGTCAATAAGCATACAGAAAGCATCATAGTTAGGCATTTAGTAGTTATATGGCCTTTTCATTCCTCCAAAAAGCAATTTTAATTACTTCTTACACAGAAGTTAAATATATCTAATAGTTTTCATAAGGTTCTGTGCAACAACAATATGAAGATTGTACATTAGAATGCTAAAGACAGTTTCAAACCATTCAGAGATGAATCTTATGCCATCCCTCTTTGCAAAACTTGTGGGTAAGTTTATAAGCTGTAGTTTGTGAAATCCTGGTATGTGCACAGTTTAGCAAAGTTTTTCAGTAGAGGAGGTCTGTGACTTTTGTTGACATGGACGTTGCATCTGGAAGCACAGTATCAGTAAGATGGAAGACTATGGAGATAATTAACTGCATTATTGTCAGAATAAGACATGGGAATAGGTTTTTTTTCAGGATAGTGTCCTGAAAAGAGAAACACAAGAATGGGCAGTACTAGCAGTGTTGGCTTTCCTTTTGCCTGTGTTTATGGGGCTGTGCTCAGAAAGAAAACTCTATACTACAAACCTGGATTGAGAAGGTTTGGAGATCCCCTGTTTTCTTACATTTCTTGGGATACTTGAAAAAGTTATTGTGACCTTCATTTACCAATAATTCGAGTGTATCAAAACAAATGAGAAAGGTATTAAATGACATGGGTTTTTTGCCTCTGCAGTAGTATTCATACTGTAGGAGTCTTGAGTCTGAATTATCTGGAATTTGAACTGCAATTCACTTCATGGGCAGCTTTGTCACATAGTGACTTAGTTCCTTGGGGTTGTGTTGTTTTGTTCATCATATGCTGAAATAATTCTCTCCTGGCACTTAATATGCTGTGACATTTGAGGAGAAAACAGTCTTATTTATGCTGAGGAACAACTGGGAATATCACTCAGAATAACTTGCTTTGCAGCCTCTCCTTTTGCTTATCCTTATCCTTTAATTAGGAGGCTAATTGCCACTGTCTCCCTGTTCTTTAAGTGTTCTTTAGCTCTTCTTGTTTTTTCTTTAGCAGAAATTTGGGGGGTGGGGAAACCTGTATCTTTCATATTTAGAAAAAGTTTAGGCCTCCAAATATGTTAATTATTGCCTTTACCCTTATAGGTCTTCATTTAAATAATGAGCTTTTATGGACTCTGTTTTTATCAAATGTCAAATCGTCCTGATGTCCCACATCCTGAATAGATGTTTTTAGGTCTCTGAGATCTCATATTTTTCAGCTAAAGCACATGTTAGGCAGACAGCTCCCTGTTGACTAAACATCTAGGAGGCTCATGTTCAATTGTTTACTCCAGCTGTGATGAACAGCTCTGAGCAGAATTTCTGTTTCATCAAATTCCACTTAAAGGAAAATCAGAGCACTTGGGGCCGGGGGCTCTCAGTTGCTGCTCCTCTGCTGTGAAACTCCCTCTTTTTCCATCTCAGTTTGATGCATTGTGGTCTTACCCAGTGCAAAGCACCAGATATTTTTCTTTGTACAAGCCTTTCCTCTGTTGCAGCCACGAAATGGCCAACAGGAGAAAAAGGAATAACCTGCAAGAGAAAGCAATAGTGTGAGAGATACAGGTGAAGCTTTTTTATGCCAATAAGATTTTGAATTCATATGCACGTTGTCTAGGCAATACTAGGATAGATATGTCAAAAATGAACAAATTATTCTAAATTAACTGTTTGTTCTAGTACAGTAGTAGACAGGTTCTGAGTTCCGTTAGAGAATTTGTTCCACCAGAAATCTGATAATTTCAAATGTATGTGCAATTGTATATATACTTCTATTTACGTTTGCTTTAATGACTTGAATTTTCTTACTGTAAAATTACTTCATTGTTTGTCCTTTCATTATAACCAAACCCCATTATTTTATCTGTTATTATCTATTGGTAATATGTGTTTATAGTAGTTGGATGCAAAGGTGTACGTATCTTAAGAATAAGCAGATTTTTTCATACAATTTTGAACTAGCTTGCTTCAGGTAGATAAGGAGTTGCGTTGTCATCCTGCTACCTTCATCCTAATTCAAGCTGATTTGTCTTCCTTCCTTTCCATTTGGGTGGGAATACTTTAAATAGAGTATTTATACAACCTGTCTATCTAGATAGGATAAGCCTGAATATCTGTCTGTGTCTCCTCTTTCACTTGTGATCGTAGGTGCATTTAATAGCTCTGAAAATCAGGCCTAAGGAATTCATTATAATACCAGTTCCCTTGAAGTATTCTCTAGGAAAGATAGTTTAGAGAAGGGCTTGAAAATATGACATTTAAAACTAGTCTCCCACTGAGCCATATTAGCATTAACTTTGAACACAATTGTGGTTTATTATACGTATATCTGACAGTTCTACTCTGAAAGACAGTAGTTTGCCTGTGAAGCTGCACTTTGGCACGCTACTAGATACTCCTCCACATTTTTATATTCTTTCCTTACTCTTCATGTGCACAGATTCAAAATATGAATTCAGCATTTATCATTTGCAATAAAACTAATGCCTTACATCACCTCAGAGCTCTTGACCAGAATAATCTTTTCTAGCACCGTGGTGTATAGGAAAACTGAGATGCAAAGAGAGAATTCGTGAGAAGTCTGTAGCACAGTTAGGATTAAAATAACACTTGCAATGTGCAAATTTGTGCTTAAATAAAAAGCGCATTCATTCAGGAAATCAATAGTTCCCTTTCACTGTGTACTACCAGAGCTGTTAGTACTTTGATTGAGATGCTAACTGATGCTGGTTTTCTGCACTTTCTGCAAAGAGTAGAGTAAGTTCACTTATTAGAGAACATTTGTGCCCAGCAGTCTGTGCACCTTAGGATGCTGTGTTGGAGGATTGGATCCCAGGAGTGACAGTGTTAAGGAAATGACAGCTGAGCTTTTCCTGTATTTTCTGTCAAATCTAGTCTGGTCTCATGGACTAAGTAGCTGCATCTAAGTTAGCTTGTCAATGGGATTGAGAGTGTCCTTTTGAAGTGATTCTCCTCATTCTCCCCACTTAACTGGGCTTTTACTCAAGTTGCGAAGCGGTCTGAGTGCATGAACTGTGGGGTTTTGGGATGCAACTAAAATAAGAGATGTGATCCAGGAGTGGACTTAGTGTGTTCCAGCTACAAAAGGACATTCAATCCATGGGATAATTTTATTAGTCATAATTCAAATTTCAAAACTTCATTATGAATGTACCTATATCATTTTGATTTCTTTGTCTATTGAATAATGTCCTCAGCACTGTTTTGTTCTACAAACCTCCTGTTGGACTGCACTACTTACTGATGTACATGTGGCTGCAGAATCTTTTTTTTCCTTCTCCTTTTTTCCCCCTCTTAATTTGCCTTATGAGGTGATACTACTAGTGTCTTTTGTGGTCATATTGAATTAAAACCTATAATGATGATAGCATTTCTTTCAAGATGATGTATTACTTTAGTCATCTTTAGAATATGATGATTTCTAATATATTTCTATATTTCTAATATAAAGGTATAATGTCTTAATGTGATTTACCACACATATCACTAGTAACAACAACAAAAGTAATTTATTGCTGGTGTAAAAGAAAGGTGTTGTAGGGAAAATGAGTGTAGAGTTTCTGGAAAATGCTAATCAGCTGCATCTTCCTGAAACAATCTAACATCTTGATTGCTGCTTGACTAATCAGTTTAAAATTAGAAAAAAAAAAAATTTCACGGGAAAAAATCTTCTATTTATTAAATTTTTCATTTTCCACACACTGAAAACAGGATAAACACTCTGTATGTTTAAATAGACTAGTCGGATAGATAAATTGCATAGATGTGTTAATTTGGATCCCAGGTCATTTGCTTTATTTGATCTGTTAGAAGTGATATCATGGATATAATTTTGTACTGCATTTGTGTTTACCTCTCTTAAGATACCTCCATTTGGCCAGGATCAACAAGAAATTATATCTGTTTTCATTTCCCTAAGTTGTGTTCTTCTTTCCTTTCTTAATATAATTACATGTTTCTCTCTTCTCCCACTGCCATACCTTGTGTTGTCAATTAAGATCAGACAGGGAATTTAAAGCAGTGGAAAGAAACAGGAGAAACAAACAACTATAAAGAGCTTAGGGAAAACACTTGGGGAAAGTGGAGTCTTCCATGTTACCAAAGGGAGAGGTAAAGCTTATAGCACAGACAGTAAAGAAGCTTTGCATTGTCAGACATGTCTTTTTCTTTGCCCATAACCAGAGAAGAAGAGCTGCAGAATGCTATAATGACTCAATAGAAGAACATAAATTACTTGTTGGTGAGAAAAATGGGATTTTATTTTAATGAATGATTTTATTCTCTGTGTACAAATTTGCTTTTATTTGAACATAGAAAAAAAAAAAGGTGATTTCATCAGTAGGAGATCTAACCTTTGGTAGCACAGATGAAAATATTAATAAATAAAAAGTATTTATAGATGTAAATTAATCTCAGAATGCTGATGTTTAGCCCTGTCATTTAGGGAGGATCATGATATTGAAGATGCAAAAGTAGAAGATGCTTTTGAAAGGCTTTTTCTAGTTAATGAGTTGACAAAGTTGTACTAGTTCTTGAATTGTTCTGTACCAAGTAATTTGTCAATTTAAGGTAATTTTTGTAATAGCAAAATGTTTAGCTATAGTGACTGTTCTTGTGCAATGTTTAGTGTTTCATTATGGGATGGGGCATAAGTAGTTGTACCGATTTATTGGAAGACGCAAGAGATGCTCTATTCGATGAGATTAATGGTTTGGGTACACCAGTATGCTGCTCGTAACAGTGGCAGAATGAGATGCTATTTAGGGGAGAACACGTGAGCCTGGCCACTCCCTGTGGTTCATCTCTCTCCTGCCCTCCAGCATTCATGGTCATTGGCTTAGGATGTGGAAGGGTGTATTCATCCTTGTCTGCTCTCCTTAGTATTCAGACTGGTTATCTGCACCATGGAATTTCTTTCAAGTGTAAACAAGAGGGCAGACTTCTAGTTTTCCTTTTCTACCTTCACTTGTGTGAAGACCTGATGTTCAGAGTTAAATTTGATCTACCAGGCTTGTATTCTAGTAGCATCTAACTTGTTACGAGACGTACAGGCTACTTTGTTAGTCTCTTGCAAGTTAAATACTCGGTGCCTGTGAACAACAAAACTAAATAGCCCACAAAACAGAAGCAGCTGTTACTCAAAGCTGATTGAGTGGTGGAAGTGTGACATAGAAGTGTTATGTTTTGTTAAAATACAAATATGTAAAAATTTGGTTCCGGATTGGGACCAGTGGTTACATGGCAAACTTGTAATTTCTAGCCATAGAACCTGATGTGTCTATACTGTATAGTTGTTAACAGGTATCTTAGTCTGTACTCTAAAAGTTGGTTGGGTTTTTTTTTTTTTTTTTCATATCTTTTTCCTTGCATTGAAAGAGAAGCATTTCCCCATGCTGGTTGAAACCTTTTAACATGCAAGGAATGAGGCAACCTCTTACAGAACCTGATGGTTTATGACTTATCTGTAAGCTTTTAAATTCAGAGGGGTTTGGACAGTACAGGAACTGAAGTATGAGATAGGATTAGCAACCATTGAGAAGCGAAGGAATCTGATTGATTGATGAATTCAAAAGGTGGAATAGCTGCAGGGTCAATTACTGTCAAATAGAATAAGAATTATGCCAAAGAATGAGTTTCTTAAGATCTATGGGAATTAGTGAAAAGCAATAGACCTTCAGGTACCTTTCTCGTCCTATCACTTTTAAAACCTAGTTAATTTAGCATTCTTTTCTGATCCTGACAGCTCCACCAGAGGCATGTTCCACCACTGGCAGACTTCATAGGTGTTCAAATAATATTGCGGTGAAGGCTACAGAAACGCATAATTAAATGGATAGGGCTTGTAGCTAACCTACATGCTTCTTGGAGAAAAGATTCTGTCTCAGCAAGTCTGCCCTGTGGCTAGGTTGTTGCTAGGCCAAGTGAACCAGCACAAGCAATGTTACATTTAATTTATCATGGCTTCCTGAAAAGTCTATTGTCTGGTGTTCTTAGCACCAGCTGATGTTTGCCTACTTACTTTTGCTACCGTAAGAAATAACCTCACCGAAGTTGCCATGACATCTTGGGGGACCTTATAGCTGCTGCTGCACGGGAATGCAGGGTTAACTCGTCTTCCTGCCAGGCTTGTATTACTGACAGACCTGCACTGGTAGCAAAATATGGTTTTGTCAGGGAATCACCTGTAGAACCAAAATAACCTCGATCTGTAGGGCTCTCTGGACTGTCCTACAGTGTAGGGGAGCATGCGGTGTCTGACTGTATTTCCTTTCCTTACTTAACTCTGGGGAAAAAAAAAATGATAATTGGTTGAAGGCTTGCAGAATTTTTTTGGCTAAATAAGGGTCTTTTTCTGGCAACATCTGGGTAAAGAATGTTTGGGGGGTTTTTTTGTCAGCATGACCCCAGGATTGTGTCAAAACTCCAACCTCAAAAGGAGCATGTTTGGCTTCCTTTAATTTTAATTTTTTTTTTTTAAATTATGACAGACAAGTCAATTATTGTTGATTATTGTTGATTAATGATATTAAAGTTTTGAACTTGGAGAATTAATAAGACTTACTAACACTGTGAATGTGGACACATCTCTTCCAGGCTCCATTGCTGACTGGTTATTTGTTCCTTTACTTGAATTTCCTGTATAACAAGTCGTGTGAATAAATATACTTTTATCATACAAAAAAATTGTTTATTCTCTAAGTCCCTGTGACTTAGCTAGGTGGACCACTGTTGCCATGAAAGTGTAACTATTCTATTCTAACAAATATTAAAGTTCTTGTGTATGTGTTCATATGATTCAAACCTGCAGCATATACAAATCTAATGATAATCTGGTCAGAGAAAATGTAGATTAGTTGTTTCAATAGATTTGCAAGAGAAATGCATAATATCTGTGACTCCCTCTGTAAACCATTGATGGAAATAATTATTTTACTTATAATTAACACTCCTCAAAAGAATGAGGATTTTCCCAATTTTCAAACACCTGTTACCCTATTTTCCCTTTATTATTATATTGTTCTGTAAACATTATTTTCTCTTTATCTAGAAATCCATTTGTAAATTTACTCTGTGAATTGCAATGATAGTATTAGGAAAACATCAATTTCTGTTGTATTTACAAAATGAAACACAAAATAGGTTGGAATTTGGACCTTTTGAAATTAGCTTTGCAATGTTACTGCTTCATTTTGTTATCTTCATTTTGCCAGGAGAAATATCCAGCATCTCCTGGGTTTTCTGGAAAATTATTTTCCATGGAAAAACTGTCTGTAAATGATGGTAACTTTCCATAGTTGTTACCTAGGATTGATCAGTCACAATGCTCTCTATAGCTGTGGCTTGGGGCCCGGATGAAAATGTTCCCCATTGCTGAAAGATTTCCAGATATTTCCAGTGTGGATAATTTGCCATCAAGAGGAGATAGCAGCAGAGGAATCCACACTGATAAGTAATTTCAAATGTGGTTTACATGGGGATTTCTACAGGTCTTCAGTACTATGTAATAATCCAACTACTGCTAGTAAATTGAAATGAATGACTTGTGGTCGTAGCTGTAAACTAAATGCCTAATTTACTATTGCAGTGGCTTCATGACAAGATAACATCTATTGCTTTTAGTAATATGTATTTTTCTTACATCTAGAATGATCCTGCTACTACCAGCAACCTCACCGCTGGGATTTTTGTTTTGAGTGGCACTGTCTACCCTGAGTAGTTCAGGGATCTCCCATAAGCCAGTTTTGTACAGCAGCATATGTCACAAATGGCAGGAATGCTTTGAGAAGTTGGCATATCATTTTCTCTTCTGATGCTAACTATCTCAGGGATCTTTGCCACAGTGACTTCAATTTCCTCTGCTTGACAGACCTTATCTTATTAACAGCTTAAAACATGTTTACAAACACAATACAATCAGAGTTCTGTGCTTTAGATGCCAAATTATTCTGTAAGCCATTGATCTTTATTACAGATTTGCAGGGTGTTGCTAAATACATTAGTAATTATACATCTGGGCTGTCATAGCACCTACTCTTGGGCAATCTCCTTTTATGTTGTATTTGATTGATAGTTGGTTATAGACTTGATTCAAAATAAATTTAAGATCGCGATGCTGGCATACAAACCAGCTCAAGTTACTTTAACATTTCAGCCTAAACCTAAGGTGGGAGGACTGCTCTGTAACAAGGATTATTTTATCACGTATGAAATGTACCACTAGCATTCATTTATCTGTCCAAGGCAAGCATAAAGGTCTGGATTTCTAGTAAATGGCCATCTCTCTGCTTCCAGGAGCACAGTGTCAAGGAATAGTTGCCTAACAATCTGAAAGTAGTAATAAGTATGTTGTTTGTTGTCTTTCCTTCCTTGGGAGAAGAGGAAAGAATTCATATGTACTATTGCCAAATTTTGATAAGTAATAAGTTATTTCTATTAAATGTGATTAATCGTATCAAATACCAAGGTTAGCTATCAAAAAAATACATGTTCAGTTTAAGAATTCCTTTACATGTGAATCTATTTTTTGGTATATTGACAGTGGTGAGGAAGAAGAGTTTCCATTAAGGTGCACAAAAAATGGAGCTTCAGAAGGTTTGTTTTATATGGGTATAAGGAGGGAGCGAGGACAAGACACACAGGAATTATTGCTTGCATGAGAGAGGCAAAGATCTGTAGATCTGAACACCTCTATATAGCCCAGATTGGAAATTTTACAGGTGTGATCACCAGCAAGGTCATGAATTTACAGCTCTAGTGTACTATACCATCTGCACAAGGGTGCTTCTGTTTGCAGGCATATTCCATATCAATATATAGAAATAAGTGAGGCTTACCCACTCCCAATGTGTAGGTGAATTCTGTTTCTAATACTTTGCATTAAGTTCCTGTATGAGCAGATTTGTTTGCTTAAAGCAGAACTCCTTTTGAAATCAAAATCTGTAATCGAAAGATAACTGGGATGAAAACCTTGCTTTTTCTTTATATGCTCCATATTATGATACATCTTGTACAATTAAGGACAGCTTATATTGAAATGGAATTGTAAATTCTGTTTTTAAATGATTTTTAATAGTAAAGCTGCACATCTACCTGCCCTATATTAAAATCGTACATTAGCTGCTGTACTCCTATGTATGTTTAAATGCAACCTATGTCCTTCTTTCATGAAGTTATTAAATGAAATTGTTTCTCAATTTAATTTGAAAACTGAGTTTAAATGTTTTTATATTTTGCTTTCATCTGTATAGTAAATTTATTATCAGAAAAACCTAAACACAGCACCTTTTGTTTCTCTGAAGACACGAATCCATTAAAATTTTAACAGTTTAGAAACTAAATTCACCTGTAGAGAAATACTGAATTGTTTACAGAAAGGTACAAACCCTGTTAAAATGAGAGAGAATTCAAAAAGGTCATATTACTGAAAATTTAAAACTTTAATGCATAGGTTCACTTTTATTAAAGTAGCAAAACTGTCTATTTCATGTCTGGAAAAAAATTTAATGCTTTTTCCTTGTAAGAAGTTTGCCAAAATTTTCCAACACCCAGGTGCTTTAAAAGTTAGGGCTTTATAGCAGAAGAATATTAAGTTTTACAGGAATATAATGTTTATTTAGCAGTGTGAGTCTGCTAAGGAAATCTTTTATTTTCTTTTTGCATCAGTAAGGTAATTTTTGTTGGTAAACTGATTAAATTGTTGATAATTAGGGTCAGGCATTAGTAATTTACTTCTATTTGTTTTACTTCTTTATGTCTATTTTATGCTTATTTTATGTCTATTTTAGCAACATTGGCGATGAAATAATGAAATTGAAAGGAAAATAACAAAATAAACATCTTCAGCTTTTTGAGGTAACTTCCAGTAAGTACAGTAACTCACTGCTCATTCACGTTCTATAGGATATATTCATGCAGATGAATTAAATAGATCATAAGGGAATTAGAGAATTCTCTCACTTCATGAAACCATAAATAATGGGCCTTTTGCTAAATAGATTGTAGGAGCAGGATTTAAAAAAAACAGGCGCAGAGGACACATTTTTGTAGGTCACGTGTCCAAGCAGCATATATTTACAATTCCATTTTGGTATAAGTTGTAGCTCAACTGCTGGTGAGCTGCCCCTGAGTGAAGGAATTCACAGAAGGGGGACGGGGCTGGTGCCCACTCTGCGGGTGCCAGGTGTTTCCCCAAGCCACGTGGCAGGGGAGCGCTCTGGTCCGAGGCTGTGCTGATTGTGCAGGGTCCTTGCGTGAGGGAGGGGAATTGACGCTATGAAACAGCAAAACCATGGAGGTGAGAACTGCTGCCTCCTACCATTGTGAAATGAAACCTTTTATTTAAAAAACAAATACCTTCTTTGCGGTGCTACAAGTGGACTACACAAAGCGCAGTGTGGAAAGGGGTCTGCTACAATGAATCTACTTGTTAGTATCAAGATAAAATATCCCTGAAGCTCCTTGGGGTATAAATGTTTACATATGAATATACTTCAGTTATTCACTGCTTTTCACTGAGGCTTTGAAGTCTGGTCACAAATGCTATTTTAATTTTTCTTTCTACTGCTGTGTTTTCAGCAGTTAACCTTTAATACAAAGTGCTGTTTTGCTTTCTAAATGAGGAGATTCTTAAGTGGAAGGAAGGCCATGGTTTTTCATATTGTAATACCCTTGTCACAATCTTCTCCTAAACTGTTGGTGAGTGAAGGATGCACCTCCTAGATAGTTCTTGCTGGTGGACTGTTAAAGTTACTCTGACACAGTAGATGCGAGGCCATTTCCCTGCTTACAGTGAAAAGCTGCTATGGAGCAACTTAAAGAGGAGCTGCTTTGAGACTGGCTGTGCATGTAACATGCCACAGGCAGCGCAAAGAGGAGCAGCCTCCTGTCTTGGACAATAAACTGTCCAATATTTGTAGAAAGACGTATGTGATAGCCTGAAAGTAAAGAAGATCTTGAAGGTGAATGAGACCTCCAAATACTGTAAATACCAGTTTTGAAAGAAAATGTGAAAAAGGGTAATAGATTAACTTACAGTACAGTTGAATGCTTATAAATTTAAACTGCCTTTTAATTCCCTTTGATATAAAATCTATGTATAACTGTGAAATACTATTAAATACTAAGAAAAATATAATTAACTTTTGTTCTTTACAACTTCAACTGTAGATTCACCAGTGAGACCTGGTAGGAAAAAAGCAATGCTTTTGGTGATATCCACGTGACCTTGGGAATAGACAGTTGTCCTTGTACAAACCAAAAAGAAAACATTTAGGTAAGGTATGCACTCTCAAGTAAGCTGAAATTTTTCTAGTAATCTATAAGAACGTGGCTATTTTCTGCCTCACTGCATGCCATTGAGTTAGAAGGAGGAAGCTAGCTGTTTTATAATATTGGGAAACTTGTATTCCTTTAAGGATGTTACAGAAACATCCTTGTTGCCTATTAGAGAAACATGATAGAAATCCTTCACCATCATAGGCGAGGATAAGTGCAGGTTTAGAGGCCCATACTTAGAGAAATTAATGTAAACATACTGGGATGATGTACGTGTTGTCCATCAGGAATGTTGATTGTGAGGAAAAAGAATTTTGGAGATTAAAAGGGTTTTCCGGAAAAAGCTTATTTGCACACTGATTATTTGCACAGGTTGTGGTTTACTGGGGAAAAGAAAGGTCTGTGGGGAAAAAAAGGAGAAAAAAAAACACCAAAAAACAAACAGCCCCCAACCAACCAAACAATACAGGCTGGTGTCCATATTCTGCTTATATAGATGCAATATACATAAACACCTTTGGTCAAAAGGTCATAAGACCTTTGTGGGATACAACAGTCAGATTGAGTGTTCAGCTCATACTTAGCCTCATATAGCACAGGTACCTTCTTTTGGAAGCTGTAAGGGTGGCTTAAAAGTGTGTGCTTCCATCGCTCATCTTGTAGAGCAGAGCATGTCTGAGATGTACCTTACTGGAAACTACTCCTTGCTTCTGCAGTTTAAACCTAGTGCATGGGACTGGACTTAGATTCAGCCTGACTCAGAATACATTCTCAAACATATCTTAATGAATTCTTCTTTTGCTTTTGCTCCAGAGCAATGCCAACCTATTCTCTTCTTTTTAAAGGATACCACACGGATGGGCTTGGTTGCAAAGGTCAGGTCTGTATTTCTCTGCAAGCTGACAATTTCACCCCAAGCTTTCAGACAGACCTAAATTTCAGAGTCCCCTTTCATGCATTCTGAAGTTAAGCTGCTGGGAATCTATCAGACTGTATTTCTGGGCAAGATGGAGGATATTTAGTTGACCCGGATAACTTTCAGATAATTTTCATAAATCTTATTACCTACTCCTCTTGGTCCATATGTCAGCACTTTCTTGTGAGCTCAAATTTGTATGACGAAAACATAATTCTCAGATTCAAGGAATTGCCTTGGACATAGATATTAATAGTAAACATCTAACAAAGTTAAAGATACAGTTTTAGTTTTAATATTGTGTACGGTTATACTTTCCTACTTTTCTACCAAGCCTTAAATGAATCATAGAAATTTTAATGTGCTTATTAACAAGCTTGTGGGTTTTTTTGTTGTTCTATAGCTAACAGTAATCTTTCATATAAATCACTTTGATTAAAAATTTAGAAATCAAACTCTTTAATATAAAATCACACTGAGTATCTGTCTGTTTATCCAGTAATCAAATTAAATACAATCTAAAACACCTGGGTAGTGGATTAAAAATCTAACCATGGGCTCAAAGAATACAGCAATTCTATTTTTATAGAACTTTGTAGAAGCTCTTTATAGCAATTTTTATATCCCCACCAGCAGTTTAAACTTCATCTGCAATGAGACTATTATCTGCCATCAAACAAACAGCTTCAATTATTTATTTTTTCATTTATAATCTTCCTTTAATTTTGATGGGGAAACTCCTGCGTCTAAGGAAAGTTGGACTTAGCTTTCAAACAGTAACATTTTTAACCTGTGTTGTTTTTCAGAAACAGAAACCTAAAATTTATGAGCCAGAATGTGCTGGTTTTGGCTGGGATAATTTTCTTTACACCTGACAGTAGTCGCCTCCAGAGGCTGAGGGCTTGTGTCCCTTTTCCATGACACAGTTTTAAAGCCTCAATGTCTGTCATTATTTGGAAAGACATAGCTCAGTGCCTATCCGCTGTCTTGACTAAGAATTCTGTGTGTTGGTTTTATGTAGTTGCTTTGGCTCAAATGATGGAATCTGTGCCCTAATTTTCTGTTTGATATGATCAGTTCATGTTCCTCTCAACATAGCTCAAGTGTATTGATGATAAAGTGTGTATCACTGACTGCTCATGCAGTAAACATAACTGTAGAAGTTTGTGAAGTTATCAAATCTATTTTGCTGCTATCTGGTCTACTATAATCACAAAATAACCAGAAATAAATTGAATTCTAAAAGGTTCTCTGAATATCAGTTTTCCAGATTATTAAGACCACTAATTATTTAAGGTGACTGTCCCATAAAGCACAGCCATAGAAAAACAGCATCATGTTTTGCAATAGCAGTTTCTACTTCTGAGTCCAAGTAAGCTTTCACGAAGTGTAATGGATTAATAGGGTAGGCTTGTTAAGACTTCTGTGCAAAGAACTCATGGAGGACAGGACATGTCTATGTACTACTGCTTCTTAGGGAAAATGTCATTTTGTTGACTGACTGCTTAAGGTCTAGTATAGACATGAGCTTTAATCCAAAAAACCTAAAACTACTAGTTTGCTATCAAACACCCTATCTATTGAGTTAACTTGCACTACTACTCTGATTTATTTATTATACCAGCTTTGCCTTTAACTATCAAATCCCAATGTAGTCTGTGACATGTGGAGGTTTTTTATGTTTATTGCCAGCAAAAGATACAGTGCCAAGAAATTGGAGTTCTCATGCAAATGGATTAACTCCGATGTAGTTCATAACCCTAAAATTACCATATGATGTTGACAGAAATCCATTTTTATTCTCATTTTTTCTTCCAGAAAATGTGCTAGAAATAGTAGGTTTTCTAGAGGAGCATCACACCCTTTTGCATGCTTCATTATCTAGCTGAACATTTTATTCTGTTTTCATTCTACCACAGAGTTTTAATTGCTTCTTTAATCTGATTATGTGAAACAGTTTCTCTTCCTTTAGTATGATACAAATTTAGCTGAAGCTTATAGTAAGTATTTTTTTCCTCTCCTGAATTAATATTCTTCTTCATACTGTATAATATCACTCATTTTGCTAGGTATGGTTTGATAAACAGACATGGTATTTTGTTAGCTATTTACAGCTCTTTTTGCAGAACTTCATTAATGAAGTATATGACCCTATATCCAATAATGTGAACAAATAGATTTTGATACTTTTCTGTGGTTCACAGAAAAAATCCTTGCAGAATCTGAAGTTAAGGCTTGCCTTACAGAGTCAGTTTTATCAGCAGTAGGTTGTATTTCATTAGTTTGCAGCAGTATTACTGTAAATTCTCTTGATTTCAACATTATCCAAGTTTAAAAGTCATAACGCTGTCAATATTTATACCTAAGGTAAAACATTCCCATTTTGGAAGAAATCCTGGGGAAATGTGAAGAGGAATGGCTTTGTTTGTAATTTGTTTCTGTGTGTGTCTGAAGTCCATTGGAATGGAAATGAAAAGCACTGTCTACATTACCCTTCGTATTACTTCAGTGCCACTATGTCCTTGCAGCAAAGAAGTTACTGGTTCCATTTACTAATATAAACAATATTCATGTATCTGGGTCTGCTTTACTGTCACAGACAAAATCTCCTGGAACATCTTTCTGTACTGAAACTGAATGGTGGTAAACAGGATATTACTTAGATCTAGTCTCCTATTTCCCCCTGTACTGAGGCAGATGATGCAGAGCAATGTTAGTTGCTGTTTAGATGTTGTTCAAATGTTTCTTCTGAAGTTGTTGCTGCTTAAAACCCTTTCAGTGGTTTTAAGACATAATGCATAGACACAGCATTGGTGTTCTGCTTCATCAAAAATATAGATGAAGTACGCCTTGGGACCATAAATTGTTCCCTGCAGGCTTCATTTGGGTGTACAGAAAAAGAGGTGATGAAAATTGCGACAAAGCATGGTGTTTGAAAGTAGTGGGAGTAGGAATTTTTGGACATCACAGATCTAAAAGTAGTGTTTTTTTCCTGAAATTTGCATTACCCAGCTGGCTTTAGATATTGCTGAACAAGACAAGTGGCCAGTGCTCTGCCTCTATACCGACTCATGGATGGTGGCAAATGCCCTGTGGGGGTGGTTCCAGCAATGGAAGCGGAGCAACCAGCAGCGCAGAGGCAAACCCATCTGGGCTGCCACATTGTGGCAAGATATTGCTGCCCGGGTGGAGAACCTGGTTGTAAAAGTACATCACATACATACATAGATGCTCATATACCCAAGAGTCAGGCCCCTGAAAAAAACCATCAAAACAACCAGCAGGTGGATCAGGCTGCTAAGATTGAAGAGGCTCAGGTGGATCTGGACTGGCAACATAAAGGTGAAATATTTATAGCTCGGTGGGCCCATGACACCTCAGGCCACCAAGGAAGAGATGCAACATAGAGATGGGCTTGTGATCAAGGGGTGGACGTGACCGTGGACACTATTGCACAGGTTATCCATGAAGGTGAAACGTGCCGCAATCAAGCAAGCCAAGCGGTTAAAGCCTCTTTGGTATGGAGGACAATGGTTGAAATATAAATATGGGGAGGCCTGGCAGATCGATTACATCACACTCCCCCAAACCCGCCAAGGCAAGCGCCATGTGCTGACAATGGTGGAGGCAACCACCGGATGGCTGGGAACATATCCCGTGCCCCATGCCACCGCCCGGAACACTATCCTGGGCCTTGAAAAGCAAGTCCTATGGCGACATGGCACCCCAGAAAGAATTGAGTCAGACAATGGGACTCATTTCCTAAACAACCTCATAGACACCTGGGCCAAAGAGCACGGCATTGAGTGGGTGTATCACATCCCCTGTCATGCACCAGCCGCTGGGAAAATCGAGCGATACAATGGACTGTTAAAGACTACGCTGAGAGCAATGGGTGGCGGGACGTTCAAACATTGGGATACACATTTAGCAAAGGCCACCTGTTGGTGTTAGTCAGCACGAGGGGATCTGCCCGTCAAGCTGGCCTTGCCCAGTCAAGACTTTTAGGTACTGCAGAAGGGGATAAATTCCCTGTAGTGCACATAAAAAAATATGCTGGGGAAGACAGTCTGGGTTATTCCTGGCTGGGGCAAAGGCAAACCCATCCGTGGGATTGCTTTTGCTCAAGGACCTGGGTGCACTTGGTGGGTGATGCGGGAGGATGGGGAATTCTGATGTGTACCTCAAGGGGATTTGATTTTGGGTGAGAATAGCCAATGAATTAAATTGTGTGATGGTAATTGCTATATAATACTGTATATCATCACTTCTATGGTAGCTATATGCCGTATCTATGGTATTACAGTAAGAATCACCCAGATTAATGAAGAATGAATTTTGATAAAACCAAGCCAAGTGCAGCGATGATAGAACCAGGCAAGCACAGCGATAATGGGACCAGAACTGGCTTCAGCATGCAACAATGCAACACCGCACACCATCTCTCCTGCCCTGAAGGACTGTTATGACAGATGGAGCCCAAAGTCATGGACTAAACTAACTCAGTGAACAGTTTATAGGGATGGCACATAGACTAAGGGAATGCTATCTGTGTGTGTATATCAAAATACAGGAAAAGTGGTGGTGATTAGTTGGAAAGTGTAGGACCTGGGCATGACATAGATGGTAGACAAGGGTTGGATTATTGACATAGAATAAGGGGTGGATACTGTCCTGGTTTCGGCTGGGATAGAGTTAATTTCCTTCCTAGCAGCTGGTACAGTGCTGTGTTTTGGATTTAGGATGAGAATAATGTAGATAATACACCGATGTTTCAGTTGTTACTAAGCAGTGCTTACACTAGTCAAGGACTTCTCAGCTTCCCGTGCTCTACCGACTGAGCAGGCTGGAGGTGCACAAGAAGCTGGGAGGGGGCACAGCCAGGACAGCTGCCCCAAACTGGCCAAAGGGACATTCCATACCATGGGACATCATGCTCAGTATAGAAACTGGGGGGAGTTGGCCAGGGGGCCAGCGACCGCTGCTCAGGGACTGGCTGGGCATCGGTCGGCAGGCAGTGAGCAATTGCACTGTGCATCACTTATTTTGTATATTTTTTTAATCTTTATTTTTATTATTATTTTCCCTTCCTTTTCTGTCCTATTAAACTGTCTTTATCTCAACCCATGAATTTTACTCCTTTTTTCCCCGATTCTCTCCCCCATCCCTCTGTGGGGGCGGGAGTGAGCAAACAGCTGTGTGGTGTTTAGCTGCCTGCCAGGTTAAACCACAACTGTATTGATAACTAAAGTTGTCATTAAAAGACCATCATTGATAAACCTCCTCTTCTATTTTTTTCTCCTCTTTAGTCCATCTTTTCTTGGTGATAAATAATGTTCCTGACACTTTTCAGTGGCCTTATGTCTGATTCACTGTTCATTAGCTATGTGTTCCTATGCTGGTATTCTTTCTGTTTTGCTTAAAAGACCCTGAATTTTACGAAGATTTCCAGAGGTTTTATGACGCTTCAACGTGTCATTCTCCATTGTTAGTGATGAAAAAAAAAGGTACAAAAAATCACGTACACCAAAGTTTTCTAAAGACCAGTTTCTGTCTCAACTATATGTCAGTCCAAAGGAAGATGTTGTTCTGAGGGTTTGAGATCCAGGAAAAAATTTCGAAGTCAGATAGTTTGGAATCTTGCACGTTTTCTTATCTCCATTCCAAAGTGGAGAAAATCCCTATATACTACTTCCCTATGGTGTTGTCTCTTGCTTTCTTTTTACATTATTGATAGTCATTTTTCAGGATCTGACATTTATGTTCACATCAGGGCTTACATATACACTTAAAATGAAAGAATCTCTCCTGTGCTTTGAGACCTTAAAGGGTTTGAACTCTTGGTTTTTAACTTTGCCTATTCATTCTGGCAAATTGAGCTTCAAAGAGTACACGTTATTGGTGTGGAAATCTTCTATCTTAATGGGTTTTTGAGCCCCCTTCTTCAGTGGAATCATTCAATAAGAACAAAAAAATTGAAAGTGAATTTAATTCCTGTCTGTTATACAACGATATGTACATTCTAAAATGCAAAATACAGAAATGCAGCTGTGTTCCCCCAAGAAAGGTTTATGTAAGCAACGTAAAACTCATTGACTTTAAGTATGTTTCACCTTAAAAAAAAAAAAAATATTTTAAGCTTGCCTTTCCTCTCTTGAAAGCACAAATGCAGTTCACAGATGCATTCTGTATGAATCTTAATAGGCCTAGGGCAGTGTAGTGAAATCTTTGACAGCAAGTAGTATAATGAAGGAACAAATAACACAGATGAATAAATTCTTCTTCGGTTGTGGCTTGGAGTTTGTGGATTACAGAAAAATGGGAGACAAGTACGCTGACCTTCCTACTTAGAGAGTTTTAGTTTTGTAATTCTGTTTAGTTCTAGAATTCTGCTTTTCCTTTTTTGTACACACACAAATCAATGTTCACCAAAGGCAATCTTGCATAAAGTGACAGCTGTTTATTTAAATTATCCCAGCTCATTGTATTTCCATCTTTCTCTGGCAGACATATGTTCACTTGGTGCATTAAAAATAGGTGCACATATTGTTTGTCATCCCTTAGTAACTGGGGACTGGACAATACCAGTTGCTCAGACAGTTGTATTATATTTGAGATCTATTTAACAAATATTGTTCTTATTTTTTATTTTAATCAACTCAGTGGCACATATGTTTGAGTAAACATTTTGACTATTTTGTATTAGGAGTTATGATTAATTGATCATAATAACACAAGGGAAACGTCAACAGAATGCATAGCCTCAAGTCTGTAACAGGTTAGAACTGGCCTGAGTTTGCTACAAGTATAGCTCGCAGGATATATGAAGGCAGAATGATTTTTCTCCATTTGGAATTTTAAGGTTAATTTAATGTGAAAAGAGGTAATAAAAGTCTATCATCTTTTCACTGTGTTGAAAAACACTTACAGAACCACACTGTCTTAAAGGGTTCATTTCTCAAACCAGGTTTGAAAATGTGTATCTTTATTTTTCCTGAGGGATAGGAAAGTGAATGTACTTGAAGGACACAAAGGGAATATACAAACTATTTTTACCCACGGAAAAGAAACATAGGTAGCCTTCCCACCACCAGTCAGAGCAGGCACAGGGCAAAAGGACTGACCCTGAGAGGAGAAAGTTCTCAAGTTTTCAAAGTAGGTAGCATAGTTAATCCTTGATGCCTAGTCACTGCTGTGGGTAATCCTTCCTGCTCTGCTCCCAAGTGGTGGTGTTTGTCCAACATACGCTCCCAGTTGCCACTCTCTAATTCTTATGAGTGGGGGGTTGGTTCATACTTATAAACATAAATTCCAAGTTGTATTTACCCAGACATATAAAGTTCAAAGGAACTGTGTTCCAAAAGCCTAGTGGAATAAAACATTTTTGCTTAAATCCTCATCCAACTCTCTATTTTACCCTCTTTCCAATATACCTGTTTAATATTCTAATGTTTCAGTAATTCTCATTCTGACTATAAGAACAAACAATAAAAACTGAAAAGCTGACTGAAGCAACAAAATTGAACATATGAAGGGAAGCTGCTTTGATTTTCTCATTGTCCACTTTTTATCTGGAATATTTCCTTGTCGTTCAGGTTTTTGGAGCCTGTGGCATCGTTGTGTGTTTTGTTGGTTTGTTTTTCAGTGTGTGTGTGTTTGTTTGGGGTGGTTTTGTTGTTGTTGTTTTTCTTTTTTTCTACAAAAAGCCTCTACTTCCTTGATATTTCAAGGTGGTTGCCGCTATTTTTTTTTTTTTTTTTTAAGATGAAGAACTTGCTACAGTTATTATGGCTTTCTTGGTTGCTTTGCCGTAAAGACTTTTGAATGTGACTTCTTTCTGAGGGCATCAGAAACTAACTGGTATACAACCCAGGCAGTTAATAGTGCCAGTTTTTAAAACTGAGCATCAGTGTTATGTATACTACTCTTGCCCTGGGTATAGGGAGTATTTGAACAATTATGATCATCTCCTATTGCATGTAGCTTGGTTAACTATCAGAAATGTTTTAAGAGATTGCCATCTTCTTGTATGCAGTCTTGTCGTGAGTTTCACAAGGATCATAGCTGATGGTTTGGACATAAATAATCTTGGAAGTTTTTAATGTACTGAGTCCAAGTCAGTACTATTTTTTAATAAATAGAAGATTTTGCCTTTTCATTACGTGTTGTTATAGCATTCCGATGATCAGTTAGATGCAGTTTTGCTTGAGAGCAAAAGGCAAACCAAGCTGACCTCAAATCTTTCACTCTGAATTTAAATAATTTATTAATTTATATCTTGGTTTTTACTAAAAAATTTGGAAAAAACCCATATCTTGGTAAATCTTTGCATATTGGAGTTATTTACAGATGCATTCTAGCTATTCATGTCAGATGTTGGTAGAAGTATTACTGAAGTACTAATATAACTCAAAATGTATCATCGGTTATTTGATCTTGCTGGGAATGAACAGCATTTGCAAGTCTTAACACTATGTTAACAGCAGCAGGCAAATAATGAAACTAGTTCATGTGGAAAAAAACTTTTTTAGAAATTAGTAACTCTGGAGAATGTTAAAATTCCTCAAAAGCAATGTATTTAAGTTTAAGCAATATATTTAAGTAAAAATATCTGCTATAGTTATGTACGTTTCAGATATGCATGAACACACAAAATGCAATTTGCTGTTAAAAGGTTGCTGCAAGATAAAAAGGCTGATTGGGCATCAAGAGTTAAACCTATTAGGTATCTGTAAACTGTAGTTAATGAAAGGTGGAATATTTTATCTTTGGATGTTATTCAGCTTACACAATTATGAAATGAAAGAAAGATTGTGACCATTGGGGAAGGATCGTAGGAACTTGCATTATTCCTGCATTAATGTAAACTATTTGAAACTGTCTTAGCCTGTCTGTTGAGCAGGATAAAGAGTTTTACATTATGCCAAGTATTGGGATCATAAGGGCATTTGAGCATGTCCTCAGGATTTGTTTCAGGTATTAGAGAGGCTAATTAGAGGATGTTTAAGTTTCAGGGCTCAACACTGTTCTGTTTGAAGCCATTGTCAGTTGCAGTGGGAGCAATAGGAGATTTGGTAATGTTGGTCACTCAAATAATCTCTTTCTAAATCTTTATTTTCTCCAAAATATGTTATTAATGATGTATCAATGTGGTGTTAATGTAAATATGTTCTTATGTAACAATGTTTCATTCATCAATGGAATTCCCAAATTTTAGCACCTTAAGCTCTAACGAGTTTAATGGAATTCTTTCAAGTAATTTGTTTCCTGTTCTGACTGGTGTGCACTCTTCACTTTTACATATTTTGCTGTATGGTACAAGATAAGATTGATTAATATTGTCCAACATTAGGGATTACCATGCCCTAATCCTCCAGTTCTAACACTTTACAGAGTACCTGTTATTGAAAAATGTCTCCTTTATTTATTTCTGTTTCAACATAGTAATATCAAAATGAACGTAAATCATTCTGAAAAGTCAATGCTATCATACTTCCTCAAAGGACTGCACATGTATACTTTGTTTTTATTTGAATGGCCTGGATAGAATTCATAAAGGTAAAAATAAATAAAAATTACTGGAGTTGAACTTTATGTAATAAAGCATCACTCTTGTTGATGTGGGCTATGGAGTGACACTTTGGCCAGGGGGAAGCAAAATACTTTTCCACACTGTACCTTAATCTTTTCTGTATCTTTTAGTAGGAAAGGAGAATACAGACATAGCAAAGTTTGTTTAAACTTCCTTTCATTTTTGTTATTAACTAGTGTTATTAAACTAAATGGATATATGTTTGTGGGTGTCTTCTCAGTTGTTATAACGAAAAATACCAAAGAATTGTCATAAATAAATAAAATCCTGGATGAACAACATACAGCGAAGTCAAGTCTCTCTACTGTGATTTCAGTAAAATATTCCTCTTTCTCTTTCCTTTTCCTTCTTATGGCTTGTTATTAGTCTCTAAAGCTTCATTTTGTGTGGTCCCATTTCCAGTAGCAGCAGAATTTCATCAATTTCAACGGTTACCTGTGCATGAACGTATAGGAAATTTTTTGGTTTGTTTTCTTGGTTTTAAAGAAAAAGAGTAGCATTGGAGGCTTACTGCTTTTGCATTGCATTTCCAAGAAAACAAACAAAGCTTGATTAGCGTTACAAGCTACAATAAGAAAATGGCAGTATAATGAGGGCAGCAGCATACTCAGTACTCATGCCTTTTTGCTCTAAACTGAGATAGCTAAAGAACAATACTGACACTAATGGAAAGAACCTTCTCAGTATGGTGAGAAAGCTCATTACAAGAGAACAAGATTAAGGGAAAAATCTACACAGGATTATAAAGATTTGCAGTGAATGAAAGAAATTCCAATTCCGAAAGCTCCATTTGAAAGAAAGGAACTCTTCTGTACTCAGAAGGCCACAAATAACTCATTTAAACACATTTACACCTTTTTATAACCAAAACCAACCACTGAAGATGAGGGCTGAAATATCAGGGGAGTTGTGTTCCATATTTCGAAAGTGTATGTACTGGGGGAAAACTGCTACAAACCAGCATCTCCAAATCAGCAAGTTAGATGATTTTAAAAATAATTTATCTACCTCTTCCACCCCCTGATATTTTCCTTTTGTTTTTTCAGTGTGCTTTGCATATCAACTTCTGTTAAGGATTGAGAATTTTGTTCCTTGGCATAAAAGATGACATAAGATAACTGAGAGTCCTTCTATAAGAGATAGTTTTAAAAACTTATTTTTTGAACAATCTTTTCTTATGTGGAAATGATACTTTTAGAAATCCCTTAGAAGAAACTTCAATCCTTGTTTGGTAGCATGATGAATCTTAGTTAGTGTGGCTAGTCAGGAGCATGAAAACCTTCTTTAAGGAAATAAAACGACATAGAGAAGCTCTAAGAAAAAGGCTGGAGACAATGTTATTTCTAGTAGCTAATAAACTGTCTGCAAAATACATGTGAATAATCTGATTCATACTAGATTCTCTAGTATATGTTTTCCCCTTGCATCATGCTCTAGAAATGCTCTAAATGGTTGGTACTAATTATTCATCAATTCAGCAATCCAGAAGCAGTCATTCATTAGTAAGGGTGTTTCCTTCATTGTTTGCAACTGGAAAAAAAATAAAATTTGCTCCCAAGCAGTTAGATGTAATTTTCATTTGTTCTTCCCTACTTATGGCCTAAAATCTTTCTCACTGCTGTCTAGAGAGAGTCCGTGAACCTATGTAAAGGAAAGGCTTGAGGGGAGTGGAGTAAGGAGTTCTGGGAAGTTTGCCCAGTAACATCGGTGCTCAGCAGTTTCTCATTTAGTTTTATAGTTTCCAATAAGAAAGGATCTTTTCTGAACAGTGACATGAATACTGCGTATACCTGTCATTTTCCCTGATCTGCTTTACACTCAGTACTCTTGAATATTTATTTATTCCTATATTACCAGTTTGAGACCCTTTCATGCCTATTATGTATACCCTCTACAATTTGATTTCCAAAAATCAATATACTGTAACTAAATAGATGTTTCTACTTCTGCTTACAAAACAAAAGCAGAACCCCAGCAAGGTTACAGTGTAAGATGAGAAAAATACAGAAAAAGTTTCAAGTGCATCCTAGTATGCATCTTTTCTTACAACTTATTTTGAGGTTAAGTTAGTGCATTAGCTGTATAATAAATACAATACTGTAAAGTTGTTAGAATCCCCTTTTTAATCAGGAAGTTTAGCTTTCAAAGTTAAAATACTATGTACAATGATACCGATGATTTTTTTCCCAAAATTTAATTTGTAAGGAAAAAATTGGAATGTCAACGTTGAAATACTTCTGAAATGAAATATTTTGCTATTTTACTTGGTATTTTTAGCACCACATGCTTGCATATTATAAAATAAAACAAGATCGTTCGTTTGGAATGACTTTTCTCTGAATTTCCACATTTACTCCTATGTAGAGCCGGAGGGAGTTACTCTGGATTCAGTTCTTTCATACTTTTAACCTTCAATGATGGAAGGAAAAAGTAAACTTACCAAATCTGTGGATGACAATGACCTGGAAGGGCCTGCAAACAATTTGGAGGACAAGGTTACAATTTAAATTAACCTTCATAAATTGGAGAAATGATACGAATCACACAGATAACGTTCAGTAAATAGAAGTGTGAAGTACCACATTTGGCAAGGAGAAATGAAAAGCACAAATACAACACGAGGGAGTATTGAGTAGGCAGTGCTATGTGTAGGGAAGGAGGTAGGAGTCAGCGAGTCATAAACTTGAACACGTCAAGAATGAATATTGTGTTCAACTGTATCTTTAAGAGACATTTAGTCCAGAGCCCTGTAAGTAGAGGTTTGAATAACTGGGTTTATTTAGTGTAGAAAACACAAGACAGAAGTAGGCGGATAAGTTTTCCAGAATATTTAAGTATGTTAATAAAAACAGAAAATCAAGTACTCTTCATGATGTTCAAGAACAGGATTAATTTACATTAACAGACTTTTAGAATAGGGATTGTGAAAGTCCTTATACCTCAGAGATGATGAGTGTTAGAATAAGTTACTTAAAGAAGTTGTGGGTTTGCTGTCAGTGTGTTTTTAAGAACAGATTAGGTATAATAATGAGAAGATGGACAAGTTACCTTTTGCATTCCTTTCTAGACCTATATCTCTTTTTATAGCATTTTATGATCTTTAAAATTTAGTCTAAAAACAAGTTCAGAATGTTCATAATGTATTGCGTAGCCCTTTGTTCTATGCACCTGTTTAGTCTTCAGCATTCCTATTGGAATGCTTACAAATTTTATTGATAATTTGATGTAACTTTTCTTATTTATGAAAACTTCCAACAGTGTGAGCGTTGTTCAGTGTTAAAGTCCTACATGCAGAATGAGGGTCAGCTCAGCAAAGAATAAAGCCTCATAATTGCCCCACCCAAATCTCCTTATATTATTTGTTCTATGTAATTAATTACAGCTAATGAAAGTAAATTATACTAAAGAAATCATCACTCGCTTGTGACAGGCAGTGGTACTCATTAATCAGACTTCTGCAGAGGAAAGTAAACAAATCTAATAGAAAGAAAGTGAAATTTATTGTTTACTATAAAATCATAAGACTCCTAAGTATAAATTTAACTGATTCTCTGATTCTAACAGGAATATAAAAACTTTCAAATAGTTAGAGAATTAAAACTAGAAACAACCTAGATTATAAATATTCTGAACAAAAGTTGTAACCAAGATACTGGTGATTTTTGTTCAAATCAGAAACATTAGCATGATTTCTGAAGACAAATTCTGACATTCCCTGCAGCCTAAGCTTTTCACTGATTCTTCCATATACTCAAAAAGCATCAAATGTGTCTTTTAGATGAATTGGATTAATAATGGCCTTGTGGTACAGAACAACACGTAATTCTGGATTTTCAGAAGAGGTTGAACACTGGCTTTTTCTGTTCTCTGAATTCTTGACAGGTTAGATTGTGAGTGATTCCACCACAGTCGAATACCTTTGTTGTAGCATCTTAGCTCAGACCTTCGGAAAAAGCTTCTGTGCCCACTGGAAACTGTATGGCAAGAGTTAATATGAGAGCTTTAAGTACATTAGATTGGAGAAAGGAAGCTGTCTAGCCACAGTACCACATGCCCTGATGTCCCCTTCAGTGTCTACAGATCCTTTGCCTCATCTTGAAATGCCATTACGTAGATTTTAATCTTTACACAGAATGGCTGAGGTTGGCAGGGACCTCTGGGGATTGCCTAGTCCAACCACTTGCTCAAGCAGGGTCAGCTGGAGCGGGTTGCCCAGAACTAAGTCCAGCCAGGTTTTAAATGTCTTGGAGGGTAGAGACTCTACAACATCCCTGGGCAACCTGTTTCAGTGTTTGACTGCCCTCACAGTTAAAAAAGTTTTTTCTTACATTTAGATTTAGATGTGCTTCAGCTTGTGCCCATTGCCTCCTGTCCTGTCACTGGGCACCACTCAGAAGTCTGGCTCTGTCTTATTTACTTCACCCATCATGTATTTATATGTATTCATAAGACCCACCCACTCTTTAATCATCTTTGTTTCGCTTTGCTGGACTTGCTCCAGTATGCCCATGTCTCTCTTACTGGGGAGCCCAGCATTGGACATAGCATTCCGGATGTGTCCCACCGGTGCTGAGCAGAGGGGTAGGATCACCTCCCTACGCCTGTTAGCAATGCTCTACCTACCACAGCCCATGATGCTGTTGGCTGCCTTGGCTGCAAGGGCACATTGCTGGCTCACGGTCAACTTGGTGTCCACCACAACCCCCAGGTCCTTCTCTGCAAAGCCACTTTCCAGCCAGGCAGCCCCAGCCTGTGTTGGTGCATGGGGTTGTTCCCCCTTGCTTTGCACTCCCCATTGCTGAACTTCATGAGGTTCCTGTTAGGCCATTTTCCAGCCTGCCAAGGTCCCTCTGAATGGCACCACAGCAGTGTGAGCTATCAAACCCACACCCCGGTTTTGTGTTCTCGCAAAGAAAAAACCAAAACGCTACGTACTTCCACGTTTTATGTCTTCTGTTTCTAAGGGACATCACTACAACAAAGAGATTATGAAACTTAATCGCTTACAATTGATTGGATTAAGAATTGTACATCAGAAAACCTTGAATATTGCGTAGAATGTTTATAAAGAAATAAAGATACCCGTTTCAGAAACATTCTTCGATACATGTAGAAAATCCTCTGCTTTCTTTAAGGTAGTGCCTGGGTCCCGTCATAACCTAGGTTTGGTAGGGGAGGAATGAGCAAAAGGGAAAGGTGGAATTTCTCATAAACTTGGTGTGTAAATAGGCCTCTGAACTGAGAGATAATTAGTGAGGCAATCTGCCTTGTAAGAGACAAATCTTTATTTTCATATACATAAAGGTAGCAGATTAAATGCATAAATGGCTATGAGACAAAAAATTGGATTTTTGAGTGAACTTTAACGTGCCCTTAAAATACTGGAAACTCTGGGAAAATGGGATCAGTTAGCCTTTTTAAGTGTGGAAAAGGGAAAAAAAAAAAAAGCTTTTATGGATACTGTGGTGGCTCCAAGACCAAAGTTCTAGGAGACAGTATTTAACCGGAGTGCTTTTTAATGCTGTTTTTTGCTGCAGGCTCAAACTTGTAGGAGTAAAGAGATTCTCATTTTTTAAGTCAATGGGCAAATTCTGTTCTCCTGCTTAAAGCAAGGAGTTATGAGACTACACACAGAGATTTGTAACTTCAGGAAACTGCTTTCAGCTTTTAACCACAGGATTTGTCAGATACTATGATTGCAAGTACAAAACTTTATGCACAATTTTGGTCTAAGACTGTGTTGTACCTTAAGTTTTTTTTGTTGGGGTTTTGTTTTTTGTTGGGGTTTTGTTTCGTTTTAAGAAACAACCTCATGGATGTAACTTTTTGAAGGTCCTGAAAGTTGCAAAGGTGATTATTTGAGAGGGAAAATACTTTTTTTTCATGGAATTATTTATCAATATGATACAGTATGAAATGTGGAAACGATAATTATAAAGGTCATTTTAATTGAATTTAGTGCTATCTTCAGATTCACAGCTATTTAATTCCCTAGTGTCTCAGATTAAATATGGAGGTAATACTGGACAGTATTTTATATACAGCCAAATACAGGCTACAAAGAGAAGAATCACTAATGTGTGCTACTGTCTAGAGCTGTTTTGATATAAGGTAAAGTTTCAGGTTTAATTAATATGTTTTATTTCTATGACTTCGTCATTGCTTTGTTTTTACTCAGTAGCTTAAGAACTCCTCCCAGGCGATAGCCTGGGTTCTTACCCTATATAGATGTATATACACACATACATACACACAACCCCATAGGTTCTGTACACGCTCACTTGCATTCGCTCTCTGTCTTCTTGCGATGCCCTTTACTCCAGAAACTTCAGCTTGATGGACATACTCTGTTGCTTTTAAGGCAAAATGTTTCAGACTTAGTGCAGGTACTAGGATAAAGCTGTATGCAACCTGGACATCTCCTTTCTAACAAAGCATATAGCACTCACCCAGTAAATTATGAACAAACAAATATATTTCTAAGATAGTGTCAGCATTTTGTGACTTTCATTTAAGCATGTACCTTTTATGAGTTTCTACATATTACAGATGCTTCCACCTGAATGAATGCAGGTAAAACTAGTTGTTCTTTTTATTATTATTGCTTTTATAAAAACATTAAGGATTCTTGTGTGTGTGCTAGAAGTCTAATAGCATCAAATACTTTTTCATACTCCTGCCACTCTCAGTCTTTCTCTTTTTGAGCTGAAGCTTCTGAAGAGATTGCAGACAAGTGATTGTGTATTGTTGAGCAGGGTAGGCTGTGATCATTTAATTCCTATTCCTTATGACCTTCTCAGGCTCACTTGGAGAAAGATAGCAGTTCTGGACTGATAAGACCTTGCCTTCACGAATGTGTTCTCAGAGTATTTCTCACCCCCCAGCCCCCCAAGCCTGGTGGCAGTGGGCTTTCTTTTGCTTTTTACTGAGTAAACTTAGTTTTAAACGTGGCAGTCTTGTGTGTTAATGATAACATGCAGGTATATAATTACAAGGGCTCTGCAACCAATACAGTAAACCCAGCAGTTGCTCAGGGCCACACAACACAGCATCGCACCATAGCAAGCTTAGCTTTCAAATGGGAACAAATAAAATTCCACTTCAGGAAAATAGAATAGCTTGTATTTAGCTCAAGCAGCCAGTCTCTCACTTTTTTTTTTTTTCCCAATCTTCCTTTTTCTTCTTATCTTCTGTCTGACTCATACAGATTTTTAAAATTAGCTGTGTTCTGTTTAGCTTTTCTGTCAAATTATTGAACTTGCTTTATAAAACACAATGGTTCATTTTCAAATATTTTTACTGGTTTTGCTTACTTTTGAGAACACCTACATAATGCTGACAATTTCAAACCTAAAAGGCTTCCAATGCTGAATCAAATCCTGAATGGGATCAAAATCAGCAAGTGGAGGATCAGAAGGAAGGATTAGTGGTTTTTAGTTCACAGACAGGTAGAGCAGTAGCATTAGATAGAATGATAATAAACAAGAATTTTATAATGTATGGAAGTAGAAAAGCCTCAAGACCAAACTCAAATAGCAGGCAAGCAAGGAGTAAATATCAAACCAGAATCAACTAAGTAAAAGATAGGGAAGGAAAAGAAATACTAGATAATTTCAAATAACCTGCACTAACCTTGCTTTCCCTCTCTTAATTAACACAAAGCTTTCAAGTTATATGGTATTGCTTTTTTCCCCATATATCATCCATCTGCTATTTCACACTGGTTTATGTCGTTATAAGGGTAGCTCATCTTTTTTCCAGTATATAGCAAATATTTCAAGCATATATGAAAACTACTGAGATAAGATTCTCCGGAAACTCAGATCCACCTTTTTGAAAATAAGTGAATCATAATATTTTCTTTTAATACTTGAGTTTGAAGTTCTCAGGCATGTAATACAGTCTCTGATATCATGCAATATAATGTGATGTTATTAGGGTGAATAATCTTAATTGTGTTCCTGGGGACGATACAATGGACAGTTTAATTCACTCCAAGGAACACTTTTGTAAATCACAGAGCTATAAGTAAGGCAGGGAATCATCCAGCAGTTATTCCAAGTATAGTAGTCCTTGCTATTTTTTTTCAAGCTCAAAGTGATCAGCTATACTTCTCGTATCAGGAATGAAAAAAAAAAAAAGCACTATATTTTTCCTCTCCATGGCTTTGTCTCCTGGCAGCCATTTCAGATATTGCATAAGCATTGTTCGTGTGTGAAAAAAACATGTAAATGGTCCAGGCAAGAGTAGTAAAGTACTGCACCAAGTAGCAATTGGCTGAGAACAAATCACAAAATTGACATTCCTCTAGATCAAACAATAGTAACAACTGCCACACTTTTTTTGAAGGAATGTTTTCTTGAGGATTTTAACCCCTGTCTTAATGTGTATGTAAACTTCCATATCTGCTTTTCTTTGCACAGCAGTTCTCTTTTGTGTTCAACACAGAGCCAAGATACAAGCAGCAAAGTTGACCCGAGTCATATTTTTCCATTAAGTACACTGTCAGTCTACAGTCTTGCTTGAGGGGGTGATGTGACTCTGCATAGTGTTTTGCGCGACTAAAAGGTGACACGGAGAAATGCAGTGGTGTTCTAAGATGCTAATAGACCCAGAAACCCGTTTCAGAACAGATGTCTGGTGCTTGGCAGTCACAGGAAGCCTCCTATTCACACTGCAGGAAAGAAAATCTTGTGTATCCAGTTCTTTCTTGATAAGGGAATTATAAACTCTCCTGAAATTACCACACTGCTTGGTGTCTTGGAACTTGAACCACAAAGACTAATGTCTTGGTGAGAGGAAAAGAAAAAAAGTTTTGTTGACACTTTTATAAGAATGCAGTCTTAACTCTCTATTGACAATTTTAGAAGGTCACTGTGTCAGAACAAATCTTCCTAGTGCACAAATGCGGTTATTTTGTGTATGTCATGTCGGTTCAATTTCAGTAAGTTCTGTTTCTACTTTTGCCGTGTTTAATGTCCAAACAAATGTTGACAATCAAGAACAGTTACATCCTAGATGAGTCATAAAATACATCACGCGCTACTATTTTCTATATGTGTTCTCTACAGTTGGGTCCAATCCTCCTTTGATGTTACTGCCAACCTTCAATTTTGGAATATTATTCTTAGGTTTTAATCACTATCTTCTAGTTATATGGTTATATCCTGGTTATATTCTAGTCTACAAATAAGCTGCACTCATAATTAGTGATTTAAGGAATCACATACAACATTTATATGTAAACCTTACAAATATTTGGCTAATATTAATAAGACGTGGGGAAAATAAGTGTATTTGGTAATATTTATATTGCAACAAGAACAAAACCTGCTATGAGAAGACTTGCAGCAACTACTTTTGAGTGTATTCGGAGTTGACTCAAAGCACTTGAGGCTCTGTAGTAATTCTTATTGAAATAACACAAGATCAAAGACTACTGGAGCAAAAATATTTACTTTTGTAAACAAATCTCAGTTTGAAAATTTCTACAGGCTTGAAACCTATAATAAAAAAAGTTTTAAACTTGAAAAGAAACTTTCAAAAATATTTCTCTTCATAGTCTTTTGTCTTCTCTATAAATCTTCTGATTTACTAATACAGTAAAAATGAAAATAGATTTATAACTGAACTGTAGTTGCACCTGATTGGCTTTGAAAAACATAATATTTCAAGTGATCCTAGCCCCTAAACAGTCAGATTACCCAACCACAGTTAATAAGACTTTTAAAATAAGGGCTATCAAATTAGCATAATACTGTTTGGTACACATTGGCTTGTATATTAAATGATATGCTTTGTAAATTAACTTATCCTTTACATTAATTGGTACTAATTACTGCAGATCTGTTTAATATTAATGTGTTAATCTGTATATCAGTGACTAGAATTGCACATTAAATTCGGAATGTCAGTCGCACATTCAATTCAGAAAGTCAGCTGATAATGTAATTTGTAGTTTATATTATCACTAGAGTGAGACAACATGCAAAAGGCTGGGTATTTATACAAGGCTAATTATCCTGTATGTATGTGTGAGGGTAAAGGGGGAATGTTCTTTATTCTGCCTGAGTCAAAGGAGTTGGCAAATTTATTAGAATTGGGCTATTTGTTTCTGGTTTCTGTCTCTTTGAGATTGGCCTACCTCATAAAGAACTGTGAAACGTGTGAAAGTTTATATCATTTAATTTTAAGACCACAAATACAGATATTCAGTTTGGGCCTATTGCTGTTTTTTCATAAAAAGAAATACCTAGTACTTTTTTTTGTTTTTCAGTCTTCTATTCTTTTTCTTCTGAAAATTATTTAATGAGTAATTAAGAGAAAAGCAAAGCCAAAGAAAATGAATATTTTAACTTGAGTTCGTATCTATGAATTGTTCAACCAGCTTTACCATAGAAATGTGCAAAGTTGAAAAAACATGGTGAAAAAGGTTATTTGACCTTCTCTAGTTTTGACTTAGTTTAGGCAAGGTATGAATTTTGTGTGGATATATTTGTCAGTTCCTCAGTTATTTACATTTTTTCATAGTTTAAAATGCATACTTAAGCAGTGCTTGAACTGTTAAGAGCCACCTTCTCTCCTATGTTTAGTTAAACTATAAACATCCTTCAGGTGTGAGCATACAGTATTCCTTACTTATGCGTATTACATAGTTTTCACTTTATTCAAATGTATTCTTTAGTGAAATTTGCGCACATACAAAAAAACTTTCTTGGTCCCGAAACACATAAAATGGTGATAAAAAACATCCATTCTATAAAGAGCTTTTAGATGACCATAGATGATTGTCTAGCACTTATATTCAGTAGTCCCTTCCCCTCCGCCCCCTCTCCACCCCACATGATTTGAGAGGAAAAAAACATTTGAAACTCAATTTCTAGAGATATCTAACCAGATAGTGCTTGTAATGTAACTGTAAATTATGGCATACAATATTAAATATTAAAATAACAGTTTGTATAATTACATTGTATGCTGTGCATTCTAATATCTAATTTTTCCACTTTCATCCAAAACCTCATAAAATAAGCTGTTAAGCTTAACTGAGATAGGCAACAAAATAACTGTAATAAATTTACATTTACAGCAAATGTTGCAAAGACATTAAATCATGGTGCTTAAACCTAGGGACAACCAGTAAACATCTATGAAAAATTTGCACTTAAAATTTTAAAGTGCAATCTTTATGAACTGCTTAAAAAATAAAAAAAAGTGTTTCTAACATTTCAGCTCTGGCTCAGCTCTGAAGCTATGGTTTACTGTAATATTAGAAAGCACTGTCCAGACACAGATTGGAAAAACAAAACAAGAGGTTATTTGTTTTAATTTATTTTTGTTTATGTACAGGAAAATAATGCATCAGAGTTACCAAGTTAATATTTTTACGTTAAGGTTTTGTTTCCTTTATAAAACATCTATGAAATAGCGAGGAAATTTCATTGTCTTGAAAGTTTTCAGTATTTTTTAGACTGGACTCAGAGGTAATACTTCTTAATTGTTGATGTCGTGTGCTCAGTACTTTTGAATGTCTGCCCAGGATTTATTTTACACTAATGCATTCTTGCCCTCTAAATTGTAAATATATATATATACACACACAGAAAAATTTCTGGCTTAGTATGTCCTATATATTGCAGGTATCGTGTAAGTTATTTAGATATTTAAGATGTAGGAACCCTTTTTTCTGTCTTTCACGTTTTTTCTCAAAATGCCAAGAAAACCTTAACCTGAAACAAAATAAAATAAAAAACAAAAATACAAAGCCATAGTCTACAAATAACTTTCTTGATAGTGCCTTTCCTCTAAAGGAAGGCAGAAAAAAGTTATGAGAATTGCGTAGTATATTCTTCAGTGGGATTTGTGTGCTTGGTGATATAAAATTATTCACGAGTAAGTCATTGGTTTGAAGGCCTGGCCAGATTTTAAAAAGAATCTTTTCCTGCATAAAGGAAAACTACTATGGAAAGTTATAATTTATGTTCCACTGAAAAGTTGAAACTATCTTTTGGGCTAACGCAGTTTGTAGAGAAATATTGTAAATCTCTTGGAAAAAAGTGGGGGGTTGAGTAAAGCAAACACAAAACTTAATATTGTATCAGTGAAAAACTGAATCCCCTGAAATAGGGTATCTAATTTGCTGATTTACTTTTAAAAATAACTTTACTCATCTGTAAAGCTATTCTATGGGTTACACGCAGTTTTCAGTGTAACTGTATAAAAAAAATATATTAAAAATAACAAGAAAGATCTTGTTTGGGCAATTTTGCTTGAAAGCAAAATCAATAAAAAAAAGTGATTTGTCAACAATGGCTGGCCATTCATAAATCTTTCTTTTATTTATTATTAAAAAGCATCATGCTGATCACACACATCTATGATGTTGAAGTTCACTTTATTTAGCTAGAACACAGAATTGCTTTGGTCAGGAAAAGAACACGGCAGTTTTATAAAGTGGTGCTGGTTTTGTCTTCAAGGTTAATTCTAAATCAAGTTTTGTAGAAGTCTGCTTTAGCATTTTAAGTAGTATGTTCTTAGGACTTCATGATGAATGGGAAATCAAATGTTTACCCTTTTTTAATAAATAGCTTAAAAACATGAATTCTATGCCAGCAGGTTAATAGTTGTATTTGTCCTACTATTTTCCTGCAGAATACAGCACCTGAATGAGATGTAGCATGTCGAGTAATTATTCATAAGTTTGTGCTTATTGTAGAAGTCTGACCAAATGTCGTATTGTTTTTTTTTTTAAATAGAAAATTGGATTTATGCTTGCACATTGCCACTTTGAGGCAATCAGAATGTCAACCTTTTCAAATGTGGCAAGAGCTATGGAATTTAAGTTGTAAATGTGATATGAGGCAGAAAATCAGGTTTGTCCTATGGTTATAATTGTGGTGTAAGTGGGTGTCAGGGCTCCGCCTGTTAATAAGCAGCAGCAGACATAATAAAACAGTATATCTGCACCCTTACTCCGAGGTTGGTTAACGTCTTGCAGAAGAAATATCATCCTGGTGTAGGTAAAGCAAGGACAAACACGTGCCGCTACAGTGTCTGCCACAGAAACATGTGGCAGTAGTTCACAGGTTTGTTAAACTAAGTATTGAATATATTTGTCATCATAGTCTTTTTTTTTTTTTTTCCCCTTTGAAATACTTCTTATTCTAATGCCATTAGAATGGCATCGTAATTGGCATGCCAATTGTGTCAAATATCGGCATTAGACTGGAAGGAATTGCTAATATATCTAACTGAACATAGCATCAAAATGCTTAAATAATGCTATATGCATCTGGATTCCTTCACACCTGTATCTCTCTCCCTAGAAACATTTCTGTAGTGAATCTGCATTTTGGAAAAATGCATGGGCTATAGCCCGCTCCCACACGCAGTCTTATACTGTGATGTTTTTCAACTTTACAGTCAATAGGCTACTTCTAAAAGTCCTCAAAAGGTGATTAAGAAAAAGTAAGTTAATAAATGCAATTTAGCATTCCAAGTGTATGAAAATTTCAGAGGTGTCAGCACCACTGAAAAACGCAGGGAGTACACAAATCCAAGTGGTGTGTAAACCATTGTTTTCGCTGGACAACTGCAGAGTGATTTAAATGAACCTGTCCTTGGCCAAAATCCAAACCAAGGCCAAAAGATTGCAGTTCAGTGTTTGGCTTGGTCTAAAATAGTCGGCTGTTGCCTTGGCAGATTATATCATGCTTTTTTAAAGTAAGCCATAGCAACAGGGTGTTAAAAATCCAAACATAGCGCTGTTCTACTGGTGGCACTACTAATAACAAAGCAAGCACAGACGTATAGCTGCAATGCGTCAGGCTGCCACACAGCCTTATTTCAGATTAGGGCACCTTTTTGTTTAAACTGTATTTAGGCTAAATCAGTAATATATTAGATGATCTATCTGACTGAAGAAATATAACAGCAGCGTACTTTCAATAATTACTGCTATTGCTAGAAACCTTGATTTTTTTCCTGTCTCTCTCTTCCTAAGAACTTATATTTGATGAATTTTTGTTTTCAAAATATAGGGGCTATGCTTATATTTCCACATATGTTATTGTTACATAATTGTCTTTAATATAGCTGGTCAGGTATCTTTTTTGATTATATAAAGATTGTTCATTTTTTTACCTTATCTGGCAATCATTGTCTTCCTGAAGCAAAGGTTGGAAATAATTTAAGGAGAGATACCCTTTCACAGGGTCGCCGTAAGTGAGTTCATATACATTATTGGTTCCCCAATATAAAAGTGTTGTCTGAGCCCAATAAAGGCAAAAAAGTGACGGCATTAGATCAGTCTAAAGGCCCGTTTAATTCTCTTGTTTCTGACAGTGGCCAATAGTGGATGTCAAGGGACATGTAAGAATTTGTGGAGCAGAGACTTCCTGAGCCAGAGGCAGTTTTGGTTTATACAGTAACCCTCAGTGGATTTCCCTCCCATTCACAGGCTTCAAGTTAGAGACCAGAGAGGTTAATGTTTTGTGTCCATCGCGTTTGGTGACAAGGCAGTTCACAGCTGAACTATACATCATGTGAATTTTGTCTGTTCAGAATTTGCCATCTACTAACATCTTTGCCGACACCTTATTCTTCTGTCTGAAGACATGATGAGCAATCAATCCTGGCTCATTCTTTGCAAGTCATTTATAATATTACATGGATATAGGAATTACTAGAGAGGGTTATAGGATAGCAAATTCTGATGTGCTTTCACATCTTATCTTTAATCATTACAGAGCTCTTGCATTAAAGCTATTCCTGATACTCTTTTTATACTGCAGGGAATTCCATTCATGGGTAACTGTCATCTTTTTTCGAATAGAAATGTCTCCAATTGACTTGTTCTTTCCTTACCATTACACTGCTTTGTAATGTACATGTATACGGTAAGGGTACATTAAAAAAATAATTAATTAGTTGTTCTTGCAAACTGATCCATTATTACTAGGCGGAAGGGGAAATATGTATGGCCAGCTATAAATTAGGAATAATTACATTTAAACTAATCACAAATTGAGCGTTCTTTATGCAGAATTATAGTACTTCACCATGCCCTGTCTGTTTAAAAACAAAAACAGACACAAAAAACTATACAGTCGCAAAAACCCAATGATGATGATGAAATTTTTATTTACCACTGATAAGTAAAATGTAGTCTACAGACATTTAGACAGAGGTCTTCATAGACTGTAGTTACTAATTCTGAAGCATTATTGGGTTATTATGCTGGCCTAGAAGACACCAGATGTTTCCATCAAAAAGAGAAAACAGGATCATTGTAAGAGCTAGAAAGGAACAAAATACATTTGTCAATAATAGAACTGTAGTTACAGGACTTTTTCACCAAATAAATAGTCAGCAAGTAGAGTTAAAGATCTGTACGTTTTCTCGTAAACAGCATAGCTAATCCCCTGATCTGTGGTGCTTGCATGTAAAAAGAGAAGAAAGTTAAATTAGCTAGACTACATTTTCTTCCATTGTCATTTAAGAATAATATTCTGTTTTCTCCCCAGACAGCAGTAAGTCTGACACATCTTCCCTGAGTGAGAAAGCACCTATTTTTTTTTAGCTCAGTTCTGAAAGTTTGTTGACCTTGTTTCCTATCTAACATGGCAGAAGCTACTGATCATGACTGCTGCTGCTGATTTTCTAGATTCACAAACTATGTATGTTGTCTCTTGTTTGATCTCTTTGTGTAAAGCTAGTCAGATAATTGATCTTTTTGGCTTGATGAGCTGAAGACGACTAACAATGAAACACAAACCAGAAAAAGTATTTTGCAGTAACATGAAATATTTATTTGCAATACAACAGTTTGTGTTTAATTTTCAGGACCTTAGTTTTTTAAACCACTTTCAATGGAAGTTATTTCTTAGTGGTTTGAAATGAAAATTAAATTTGTGAACAAAACCTGTAGAGGCTTATAATTATATATATATCAGTATATATAAAAAAAATAAATATTTTGAGCAAAATTGAGTTAATTTTGCAAAGATGATTATTCCTAAAACTTCACATTTGGTTAATTTGCTATTTTATCAAAATTGTGCCACTCCCTGCTTTTTTGAACGTTGCATTAGGGGTTTCTCTGGAGCCCAGATTTTTAGTATTCAAACTTGTCTCTCTTTGCAGCATTTAAAATTAGTGGCTGAGACAGTCTGCTAGAGAGAGAGATGTGAATTTGATGTTAAGTGTTCTGCACTACCCCTGCCTGAGTATGGCTGAACCTGTCGCCAGTCTGAAGTAAAGGGAGTTTCACCATTAATGTTAAAGGGGTCAGGAATTCATCATGTGCACTTAGCACTGGGAGAAGTAAAAGTGGAGTCCTTGAGGACATACCTCATGGCTACTCCTGAAGCAGATGTCTAATTTTCTCCTTATTATGTTGTTTTCATGCTATTAACTGATCCACTCAAAGTAGTCGAAAAAACTTGGCCTCATGCCCTGAATTCTTGTCAGCGGACTTTCAAGCTTTTGTGTTTTATCTGGCAAACCTAAATCTTTATTGATTTTTTTTTTTTTTTATTTAATCACATTTCCCAGAGAAAGCATGGTGAATAAGCCACTAGACTAGGGCTTAAGAAATTTCAGCTTAAGTTTTTTTTTTCACCAGTTTTTCTCTAAGTCATTTAGTTTTTAGTACCTCAGTTACTCAAATGGAATAGATAACACTTCACAGTTTTACAGGATACTTGTAAGGGTAATGTCATTAAAGATTTAAAAACTGATACTACTGTAAAAAGCCATCTGACTACAATTTCCTACCATGCAAAATTGGTGGGAAAAGAACATTTTTTTTTGCCATACTGATTTCCGAGTCCCTTGTTAACATGTCTGAAATAAAACTCATCCAAACAAAGACAGTGCATAGTCTACTCGACATAATTCTTGCATATCCTGCAAAGCAGATTTGGCATTTTTGTGGGTTTGGGCAAAGTCCTTGAAAATGGCAAGGTTCAAGCCCTGATGAATACTGTGGCTTTTTAAACAGGAAATTAGGACAGCATGTATGGTCAAGAATATTTTTCACGTGAGATGAGATCTCGTTAACTGCTTGACTCCTTTTCTACCATATATCTATATCTACCATATTTTCTACCAATGTTGCATTATTTTCTCAGTGTCTTGTGCTTTTTGGGGAGTCCTTTTAACAGCAGAATGAGGCAATATAAAGTGGTTTTTATCTGTTTAAATCTGTTACTTATGCTCCAAGTTTTGTGGTAATTCTTCTGTTCCAGATGTATCTCATCTCATTCTTTGGACAAAACAAGTGATTTTAAAAAACAAACAAACAACCCAAAACTAAACATGTGAATTATGTGCTTTTAGACTTCTCTGGGGTGACTGTGCATCTTACTCCATGTGGAGCCAGAGGGCCACGTTCAATAGACTTTTAACTCTAACCAAGAGCTTATAGCAGATGTAATTGCCAGTTGTGTCATAATTTATAAACCTGCTGGAATTTATAATCATCTTCAGATACCGTTTTCTTTCCTTTATTTTTAATTAAGCCACTACTTATCCTCAGTCCCTGCTTATTATTTTATTTTTTAAATTCTAACCGTAATATCTTCCAGACATGTCAGACACAAAAGAAATAAATAAAAAATATAGGGAAAAAAGTAAATATGCTGCTTCTAGCAAGAGGGGTATTAAAAACTAAAATGCCCCTCTTATAATTGCAGTCATTAAGCCATGACAAATTTATGAATATTATGCAGTCAACTTGGAACTAAACAGAAATTTAAAATAACAGCAACAAAAAAACAGGCAAAAAATGTTTCTGTTAAAAGCAATAAATAGGCTTTTAGCATATACTGAATTTTGAATGCCAAGTGGAAAACAAAACCCAGCAAATTTTCAATACAGAATCATGTGACGGTTATTAGCTATGCAGGTCCTGGGAAACTCTAGGTACAGCTTTCTCTGATCTTTAGTTTCCAGTTTCAGCCTTGCCCGCGGGTCCAAAGGAAACAGTATTTTCCTATTTCATCCCAACTGAACCATTTATAGAGTCCTTCATCTGGGAATGTCCCTCAAATGGCACTGGAAAGGTCAATACCTCGTCATCACATAGCATTAGGGAGGCTATTAAGTACTGTGATAACGAGTCCTCTGGCTGTTGAGTGTTTAAAATGGTTCAGTGACTGGAAATGAATGGAAAGGAATTATCAAACTCTCTTAGTATATTGACAACAACCCAGACCATCTGATTTTCCTTAAAGCTCTGGGATGTATTTAAGTACAGTCATAAGATGTCGATGTGTCTTGCTCATATTATGTAGATCTGTTTTACATGGAAAAAGCAGCACACAGCTTTCTTCCTAAATGAAATAGGAGAAAATTGTGTTGTTAGCAGAAATTTAGAATGTGCAAGGGTACCACAAACTGAGCGAGTGATAGATGTAAGCATTTTGGCATAGAATAAATGAATAATAGATAATAAGGTAGTTGATTATGAAAACCACCTGTTTCTACCTTGCTTGATCTCAAGTATGGAATTTTAAGACAAACTCGTACTTTCCAAGACCACCTGTATGTAGAGATCAATGTTTTCCAATAATAAAGTAGTTGTTAATACCATATTTTACTGTAATTGAAATATCTGGTGGTTGTTTCTCAATAAGAATCACTCAGAACTCAGAAAAAATAGTAAAAAGGATGTCACATCTTCATTACTTCTAAATTTTTGCTTCTTGAAGCAATTAATCAATTATCCCTTAGTGAGTGCAAATGCATGGCTTAAATGCTAAGAAGAAATTCTATACTAAACAGGTTTGTTCCATCAAGAATTTAGTCTTCAATTTTTTTTTTTGTGTAGGGAAACAAAGGTTTATAATTTACATTTTATAAATGTTACCTCATATTCCAATCATATTTGGTTTAATTTGTTTGTTATTCAAACAAATGAGGTTATTCTACTTGAAAGATTTGTGTCCTTACTGATTATTTGATTAGGGGAAAAATACATTAAAGATGAATGTTGGAAGAAGGAAAAGTGATTCACACTGGATGGCTTTGTTAAGTAAAGTTTAGAAAAGTTTCAAACAAGATAAATAATGCATTGCAATTACCTTAAAATAGCATAAATATGGAGTCTGCAAAAAGAGCCCAAGGCAAGCTATTACGGGGTGGTCAGCAGCAGGGTCATGCTGTTCTCCACTGAAAGTGCATAACGGAGCTTTGCCTCTGTTGCCGTGGGTGGATTTTGTTTTGCGTGACTCCTACCCTCTCCCTGTAGAGGTCTCTTTTCTCGGCGGATGCCGCAAAATTTCTCTTGATTCCAAGTACTTTTTGTATGGCCACAATGAACATAAATGGGAACTGTTTAGGTATGGAAGGGCAGAAGAGACTGCAGGCTGTTTTTAGCTTTGAAAGAGAAATATAAAGAAACTGAGAATACGATGAAAAAAGTAGAGGAAAAAATCGCTTGTTTGGGTGGGGGAAGAACAAACAGAAAACAGCAAAACGGAAGATGTTGGTGCCTGACTCTCATGGTAAAGTATGGGCCCAAAGAATCCAGTTCTCAGCAGGGACAGAGGGACGAGGCTAGTTCTGCCTGAGTTAGCTCTTAAGAAGGGGCCTGGGAAGTGCCGCAGGCACCCATCAGACTGGGTTCATTACCTCAGTTGCTTACTATCACTTCTCTACCGCTCCAGGAGCTGACTGGACCATGAGACTACGCGGTGTGACTTGAAGCTTCCCGACTTACCAGCTAGGGAAAATACAAGTTAGGGCATGCTGCACTATGCAGTGCTTTGCACATGGCGTATGAAATACATCACGGGCTGACGTGTAGCTTTTCTCATCTGATGGCAACCAGGAGTGGAATGTACTTAAATGTTATGACAGACAGGTGACAAGGCGTTAACGTTATTAAAAAAATAGTCTGAAAATAAGTGTTTATAATGGTTTCATATTGCTTTTGTAAATTAAAAAAAATAATTTCTGTGGACAAAAAAGTCAATTAAGTATTTTTAATGTAATGAATTTAAAGAAAACCAAAACCAATGATCAAGCAGAGAAAAAAATGACGTAGGTGTGGCGAATAAGTAAACATAATATTAACATGAAGGGGAAATGTTCTCCATAGGCATAATGTTAGTTCTTGTCTTGCACTCTGTTCATTAATATGATGTGAAGCTGTTTGATAGTGATACGATTCTTACTTAAGACTAAGCTACGGATTTGAATTGCAAACATGTAGAACATTCTTACCCCTCATAGAGGTATTCGACTTTCTCCCCACAAATAGTTTGCAGTACTTTGCCCTAACCAAGGGGTAAGGTAAAAATACACAATATTCTTCCTGAAAAACAGGATGTAGGAATACATTATTGGCACAGACACACATGCAAAGGCTTCAAATATCAAGTCAGAAATTTATTTTGGACTATCTGATTACATGATACACAATAACAGAAACTGTTTTCTTCCCACCTTGTCTCTGAGCACTTCCTCTGCTGAATGGTTGGAAGAAGATGGAGGTGACAGCATTTTGATGATCACATAACAGTAGTTTGCATTTGCATAAGCTATATTTGAAGTGCATTATTTATTTTGTTTAATTTCTATTAAACTGAATATTAACAGTGAAGTTGATTTTCTTGCCAAAGGACAGCCAAGTTTTTAATTTCTGACTTTCTCTTGACTGACATGTTACAATAACTATCAGATGCCAAGAAGAATAGTGACTGGGGTTAAGACTTCCAGTGGTATGACATGGCCAGCCTTGCTCCAGAATAACAAGGCACAGTATCAGTTCACTGGTTTTTTTTTTTCCCCTCCTTATTGCTTTCTGCTGGGCAAAACGGAGTGCAATGGCCAGAAGTCTATATAAACAGCTTCCAAAGGCAAGAGTCTTCACTAGCAGAACCTTCCTATTGCAAGCGATAGCTATTCTAATCTGTTAAAATACTTCTATGTTAAACTGATTTCTACAACCGTGTTGAAGTACTCTGTAGCATTCTGTGATGCTGTGACATTGTTTTCATTAAACAAATTTTTAAATGAAATTAAAATATATATGTGCCTATGTTTTTAAGAATGTTTGGATTGTTCAATGTTAATTCAGTTGTTTTAAACAATCCCTGCAAGAAGCTGTCTCAAATGGAGTTCTAGAAATTTCAGTGTAAAACTGTACAACCTATCACAGATTATGTGGAAGTTATTTCATGTGACATATGGGAGGTCATTTGTGCAGATTCATAAGTTTTGTCATAGTTCATGTTTTTAAACAAACAGCACTTTTATAAACTTACCAAGTAAACAAATTCATCAGCATACAAGGCATTAACTTACTGCTTGTTTTTAGAAATATTTATAAGCATAAAATTATTGTTCTGATTTCCTTCAAATGTAATTTTTATTATAAATTCATTTACTACTACTGCTTTTGAAAATATTCATTTGCTAATTGGCTTCTATAGTAAGACAGCTATGGGCATGTGGATTCAGCAAATAAAATCAGATGAGAGACTTTTGCAAAAAAGTGTAAGGAACATTCTTATAAGGGAGCACAACCGTTTGCACCTGAAGTTAAAATTCTAGGAGAATGACTTTATAGGCAATTTGGGGTTTGTGAGGAATATGGTCATATAGCATAAAAAAGTGGATGCAGTCTTAAAAATGTTACAAAGATTAGTCAATGCTTTTCTTTAGAAAAATACTTCAGATATGATAATTTCTCTAATCCATTATCTGAGATTCTGTTGCTAGTTGAGAAAAATCTCAATTTACTTACTAATCTCAGTGGCTAACAAATTTTGTTTAAAAACCTGTACATTTCATGCAATATGTAACAAATATAAACATTCATAGATATGCATTTCCTATATGATATTTATGAACACATAACAACGTTTATTAGGAGCATAGAAGTGTCATATAGGTTGCATTGCACAGAAATGTTTGAATATTATAGTTATACTTGTCACGTATGGTCTTAACTTGTTCTCTATTTATCATTTTAAACAATTGCTTAAATATTAGAAGGAGCTGGGTGATAAAACTTCGGAGCATTCAGACCTGGTGCTTTGTTTGAGCTCTGTTTTTGAGCTCAAGCATTACTACTGCTGATTCTATTTAGAAATTTCATTTTTACCAAAGTAAAATGCAAGCTGTGGTTGGATGCTCAAAGGTAAGTTACTTAGCTTTTGCAAATGTTATCAGCTGTTATTAGCAATTAGCTTACAGGGGATTTTTTTAAAATGCCTAACTGGCAAGGTGATATATTGTGTGTTAACGAAAGGGAAATTTTTAACAAATGTAGGTCATCTTTGAACAAAATTAGCATTCAACAAAATATGCCCGTTACATTGTCTCAACTTTAGGAAGCCAAGCCTATAGACTTTAAAACGTGGTAAGATGCTGCCCTCTTCTGCTTATTCCAAACGGTTTTTCTCTCCAGTGTCCACAGTGCCTCTGAGCAGTCTCTATTCTGTGTGATAGACACTACATTAGATCTTCTGTTTTAAAAAAAAAAAAAAAAAAAATTCTTGCAAGTACGCTTGAAGTAAGCATATACTTAATGTTGACACTGTATGTAGGAAAAGTATGTAGGATATTTTAGGAGAAGTGTCTGATATATTTGATGCATTCTTCTAATTATGTTAAATAAAGCAAAAATCCTGCTTCTCAACTCTCTTACAAATGTAATATAGAGGAATTAAAGGATACAGCTGGACTTTAACCTGTGTAAGGACACTCATCTGTTTGTCTGATAATGAATTTACCCATTATCTGTTGTGTCCTCTTGACAAACCTGTCCATTGCAAAGCAGTACAGATCTGCAAAACACTGTCAAAGAATTGAGCAGATTTGTGTTATAAATTGTAGCTTCTCTGGGTATAGACATACTGCTTTCATTCATAGCATTAGCAGTGAGTTCTACGGCTCTGGGCTTAAAAATTTTTCTCATTTAGAGAGAGAGAGAGTTACTTTCATTTTCATAGGAGAAATAATAGCTTTACGGCTTATAACTGCCCTTTTAGCAAGATGATATCCTTAATAGAAATGTACTTGTGCATTTAGTTCAACTCTCCTGTAGACAATATATCAGACATTGAAAATTATGGGAAGGAAGGCAAGAGAAGTAATGAAATAAATTCATTTGTTACTTTTGTCTCTGCATTACAAACTTGGGAATTTCAATCTCTTAGCACTCCTGTGATTCACATATAATTCTAATAAGGATTTCTGTTGACTATGATGTAATGGACATGGAAATATAGTGCATCGTGAAAGTGCATTTGATGCATTTCAGTTATTAGAAACACCTTTTTTTAGAAGAAAACCTTTTCAGAACAAACCTCAAAATAAAATTCTGACATTGGCAAAGACTATTTCACTATCTACCTTCAGAGATGCTTCACACTGCAAAAATTAGAATGCTTTCTCAGGAGACAGAGAATCTATCTTTACTATATTTTTTCTATTGCTTATCAAATTGCATTGTTTTCATCTTAACTGTATAGCTAACTAATCTTATGAGAAAGTAGTTACTGCAGAAAATAACCAAACAAATTGTTTAAATCCATCTTTAAATCTAACACCATGTTTTCTTCTGCAGTGCTTCCAACAAAGCAGTTATGATTCACGATCCACTCAGTGTGGCTTTTTGTAAACATAGCCTTTCCACATATTCTGTGACATTTCTGTAATGAATCATCAGGCATGAAAAATGTACACTGTCATAGACTAACACTGGGAGAAGTCACTGAAGTAATAGGTTACTATTGTGATTGCCATAAAATGGAGCTGGTTAAAGAGGACTCTGTAATTCAGTACGTGTGCTGACAAGTACATATATTATCATATGTCATTTCCAGGATGTTGGTTCATTAACCTGTGGAAATCCATAGGAAGTGTAGTTCTTATGGCTTTATTGAAATTTAGTTATAAAAACGTTTGTTCAGTGACTGTTACCGTAATAACATATTCTCTGACTGGTACTGTAGTAAGTACATCTGTCCCAGTTTTCAACACTACTTAAAAGCTGATGCAACCTCAATTTTAAATTAAGTACTCCCTTCCAGACTAACAAAAGTGCTTTGGCAGCTGTAGCTGCCAGCACTGAATTACAAGTATGAGAGAAGTTGTAAAGGACAGGTGCTTACAATGATGAAATTCTTCTTTTGTGAAAGAATGAAAATTCTTCACAACTTGTTTGCTCAGTACTGAAATGTACTGAAGTGTTGTCTTTTCATATCTGTGGTTTAATGAGCAATTATCTTGAAAAGGACTGATTTTTGGGTGGTGTGTTTGGTATTCTAATAAATGTTTTTTAAATGGCCGCTTTACAATCAGCTTAGTTGGACTTAAGTATAATTTTGCGTTGTGAAATCGTGTAATACCATTAATGAAAAATTGATGTTGTTGCTGTTGTTATCTCAACAAAAGAGGAAATACTTTCCACTTAATGCTGTGGCTTCATCCTTGGAAATCACAGACCAAGGTAGAGATTGATACAGCTGATGACAGGCTGGAAGGAAAAAGTAGTGCTATTAACAGATAAGAGTTATATTTGCTAATTGTTGCTAACTTAGCCTGAATTGCTCACAACATAGTAGATTTTCACAGCCTATATATATAAATAAAAATAAAAGTAACACTTATTAAAAATGTTTCTTCCTATGAGTTAAATGAACAGTGATTTATTGCACTTTGGTTACATATCGTCCTTACGAATGAAGAGTAATGGTGTCGATATGTACCCGCTCAGAGAGTGAGGAAGAGACAAAGTATGGAGTCAGAACAGAAACAGGCATCAAGGAACAAATGATGTGAAACATTCTCTGGTCTCTACTTATGTAGGTAAGAAGGTGGGAAAAAAACTGAGGTCTCTTCAGAGTATCCAGTGCCTGCTGTCTGTGCACTGCTTTGCACAGAAATTTGATGCTATTTATAATTTGCTGCTTTTAACAGTTCTCCAGATGCTGTTATCTAATAAAATCAGTATGAATAGTAAAAATATCGTAGTAGAAGAGTATTCATTCATAGAACTGTACCTTTTGTTACCTAGAAGTGCTGGTCCCTTTTGCCCAAATTTTATTGTACTGCATATTAATCCATTATAATTTAACATATTAAAAAGGGAGGTAAGTGTTAAAACTGGTGTAATATCAAAACAAAAGCACAAAGTCAAAAAATGCCTTCTTGTTTTAGTGGTCAGTTTTTAATCCTGTGATAGTGGTTTCAGGCAGTCCCTTAGTGAGCTTAAATAGCTTGAAGGAGGGAAATGGGTGTTTTGAATACCATAGTACTTTTCTTTCCTCTCATGGATTATTTGCAGGACAGTGCCTGACAGAGACAATTGTTATTGCCCATTCCATTGAACATTCTCACACCGTAGTAACTGATAGTCTTTCTACATGTAAGCTATACAAATACAAAATAAAACGTGGTTGCTAAAATCTACGGGATGTTGGAAATCGTATTCAAGGTTGGAGGCACTATTCAAGCTGTGAAGTCTGTTGCAGGAATATAAAAAATATTCTGTTTTTTTTCTCCTATATCCAAAGAAAAAGTTCCTTACCGAAATGTCACCTCCTACACGGTTTTCACGTTAATCAAGCCATTCATTACCCTTTCCTCGTTTAGCTGTGGCCTCAGGACTTTTATTTGTGTCCCATATAATGTTACTAAGATGTATTCCAGTGAAGTTGATGCCACGTTTGTGTTAAGAATGTAAAAAATATAGTCTGTGTTCTAGTAATGATGAGTTGAAATGGAAAGTTCTCTTGGGATACTAGAAATCCATCAAGAGATGGAAATACTTCTTTGGTGGTGTTGGATTCCTGTCATGCAAGAGAGATAATACGAGCGGAGTATATGCAATGATGACTAACTTGGTGATGATGTTTCTTGTGGGTATAAGCTACTGATGATAGATGCATCTTAAACATATACGCAGATATATAATACATTTACCTTTTGTTATTTAAGTAACTTGCTGAAGTAGGACACTGGATGTAAATTTAGATGCTAGGAAGCTGAGATATAAACTAGCTAAATTAGCAACAAGATAAACTGAAATCATGCTGCTTTGATTCTAGCTAGAGTAGTAGAATTGTAGCAAGAAGAAAAAATATGAAATTTGAAAATATACAAGGCCATATTTCACTTGTCTATAAATTGCTTATGAAGTTTCAGAAATGTAGTAAACTCTGCACTGTTGAAGTTGTGTCTACAGGTGCTTCAGAACCTGAATTCTAGTTCTAGACCAACAAACCTTTGTTAAACTTTGAACTTACTTGCTTATCAGCTGAATTACAGGACTGGACAAATGGATTTCTGAGTTTCAGTGTTTATAGTGGGCCAGCTTATGGACTACTGCTTATAGTCCACTGGTATTCTGGAGATACGAATTTGTAGAATTGCTGCTTTTACTGGGATTTTACTGTTTGCTCAGAAGTTCTTAGATAGGGAAAAGTATTTAAAAAAAAAAAAAAAGACAACTGGGAACTTGAATGTATGTTACTCTTGGGAAAAATACTATTCCATATAGCTATTACAAACTTCCCATTCAATGAAGGATGTTCTACAGCAATTAAGAGGCTGACTGAATAGATACAGAGGAGGACAAATCCCTTCACTATTTATTATGAAGCAGAAAATACCATAATTGGCAAGTATATTAGGGTAAATAGTTGTGATCTGGTTTTGCATGCACTGTTGCCAAAAAGGTTGTTACAGAGGAATGTAATGGGATTGATAGAACAAACCTTGTTTGTTCACATGGAAATCTAACTCTGACTTTTGTAAAGCTGTAAGTTAAAAAATTGAAAGATGTCCTGATATAAAAGGGATGAAATAACAAGTAGATTGCTTACAGGTTTAGGTATGTACTCAACAATTGCTCAATGGGAAATTACTGAATTGAAACATGAAGATGAATAAGATGCAGCATAGAGCTGTAGACTTCAGTGTGGATCACCAGTCAATGAACTCAACAATAGGAAAAGAGGTTTATATTGGTAACTCTAAGATACCCGAAATTTAATTATGCCCAGAGCAGGTAAGAGGGCTTCGATCATAGAAGTAATAGAGGCAGATGTTTCTTAGCTTGCTGCTGGGTCTTAATCCCTTTTAATTCTATTCTCTGCTCTCCTCTAAGGGAGCACAGAGAAGACTAAACTCAGTCTGAACATTTCACTTTAGTTCTCTGTGTATAACTGCAGAAATCTCAGATCTTATTTTCTGCAGGAGTTAGTCTTGAATATCTGTTAGTGGGCAGCAACTTTTCACTCAAAACAAGATTTTGATAAACTCTCTTCAGCCCTGATATGCCTATTCTGCATTCAGATCAGTTATCAGAAATGATTCTGTCTTAATGTGATGTAAATCTTTTAATTTATTTTATAATGCAGCAATAATGACAAAGAGATAAAACCTCAGATTTTCTGTGTCTGCAGAGGCAACTCAGGCACGCAGAACAGCTTTTACCTTTCTCCTGCTGTGATGCACAGTGACTTTGTACACCCTGAGCTCTCAGCTGAGCCTTTCCCTTTTCAGGTAGCAGCCAGGGATGCCAAGGATTGCCACGGCTGGGAAACTTTCCTGTCCTTGCTGGGTGGGCAGCGTTTTATAACACTGCTACCTTAACTAAAGCCAAGCGCCAGCTTGTGTTTTAAAATGATAGACATTAGATAAATGTGCTATAAATTTAGAGTGTATTTCCATAAATAGCTTCAAACATGTCTAAGCTGTTTACATTTGTGGTTTTGACCACAGTTGTGTGACCACAATTTCATTTCTGTATGCAATTTTGAAAATGGCTGTATACAGGATTTAGCCTGCGGCTCAGCCTGTATCGTCACTTGGGAATGTGGGACGGTGGGATCCAATGTGGTGTCAGCCTCTCCAAGGCTACCTTTTGGGACAGCTCTCATTTGAAAAGAAGGCAGCTGTACTGCAGAAGCCAGCTCAGTATTTCTGCAAGGTTTTGCACAATACTGTGACAAGATATTAGGTCTAGACAATGTGGATTGTGGATAGTGCACAGCGTAGATACTCTTAAGATCCATCTGTTTTCTTAGTTGATAAGGTAATTATGGGGAAATATTACATTATGTAAGGATATTCAGATATTGGAGTAAGGACAACTATATAAACACTTAGATAAACAAAATCTACAAGTTGGAGAAGGCAACAGCCAAATTTGGCAAAGCATTTGAACAATATAACAACAAGCATAAAAGTAAACCCAGTATTGGTCAGTGAAGCTATTCAAATGTTTAAGTGTACTTGTAAGTGATTTGCTATTTCTTAATCTTTAAAAGCTCGGGCTTATGAGGACTGCCCAGTGATGAAACGTACCTCAGTAGCACTACCGTTTCTCTTTCCCCGACACCTCAGGAAAATCACCATCTTGGCGGAATAGGTCTGTAAAAGACCGTTAGAAGTAATTTAAGGAGTGGATGCTAAAACTGCTCAGCTATGAATTCAGTGAATTAAACTGGTTGATAGTGTTGCAGTAGCACTTAGAATTGCCACTAAAAACAAGACATTGTTCTGGCGTTAAGACTGATAGAAAGAGAACATCCCAACCAGCTGTTTAGTTGTCAGTGAGGCTCATAGTGGTGACTCCTTGGATTCTGGAATTGAATTCAGGGATGAAATGTTTAATCAAAGTAAATCACCAGTATTTTGAATGGTTATGCTCTCTGCAAGTGTCTATTGGGACATCATTGTCTTTTCCAAGACCTCTAAGGGAAGTAAATAAAATGTATCAGTACAGTTTATGCCTGTGGCTACATCATACTGTGAACACTCAAGGGACGTTTCAGGACATAACCACAGAAAACACGCAGCACTTGCCAAAGCAGTGCTAATAAGTCTGCCGGAGAATGTGCACGCCCCAAATATATTGGTGAGAGTAAGAAGAGGCTAATATTTCTGAGTAATGAAAAACACAATAGTTTTAATAATCATATTGAGGTTTAATATCTCTGGGACTTTACCACATATAGTGTATTTTTTATTGCTATTTTTGGTTATTTTTGCTAAGGTCAGATGCATCACTGTATATTTACCATGCAAAGCAGAAAAATTGCTTGCATGAGTAAAACTTAAAAGAAGCTAAAATATTTGCAAATAAGAAAAGATTGTTTATTTTATTCTAGGCAAATATAAAGGGTTAGCTACCTCAATATCAGCAGTATATTTCCTTGAACTTCTTACTGTAAAAAAGAGAAAGAAATATAGGAAAATTATGCAGGAGAGGGAAAACCAAAGCCAAACCATACTTTCTTTTCTTCATGCTGCTAACTAAATTAATGGTTAAATCCTGCTTCAACTTCTTGGATTGGTTGTTTGAGGTGCAAGAAGTAGTTTTCATCCTAGAACAAGATAGGTGTGGATATAAAACTGAAATTTATAAAATTATGGGTGTCTAGAAAAAGGTGACAAGAATTAGGCACATTAAACGAAACCAGCATGCATCAGGTTCAAGCCAAATAAAAGGAAATCCATCTGTGCACAAGGCATTAGTAAAACCGCAGAACTCTTTTTCTTAATTTTAAAGTTTAAGTGATCTTTGCACCAATGCCTGCTTTATACTGACGCAAATTTATTTAAAACCAAAGAGGTGATAATATATGAAAACAAATTTTATCATTTCAGAGCACAAAGTAGCTAAATAAGGCCAAAATAGAACGTGGGTGCAAATACTGTAGAGTTGCAGAGTGTTCTCTGTTCAAAGCTGTACATACAAAGCTGTAGTAGTTTATAAGAAGCATTAATTAGCCATTCCTTTGAATCTTACGTATGTTTTGAAGACATTTAAATATTTTGTATGTTTACACTGCTCATTTAGTATTTCGGCTGCATAAATATGACAGTACTGGTTAAAATTGTCACAGATTTTATTTGAGAAGATGCATTACTGAAAACAAATTGAACTTTTATCTTTCCAGTTGAATGTTTGGATACAAATCTTAGTTCTCAGGAGACAGAAAACATTAATGAACCAATCCATGGGGATAACTTGTTGTTTTCTTCTGGATAAGATTTTTTTTTTTTTTCCCTTTGGCTTCATATTTTGGGGGCATCAAATGAACTGCAGATTAAGTAAGGCTGATGTCTACTTGTGGCGTTAACCTTGGCTGGCTGCCAGATGCCTACCAGGCTGCTTGCTCATTCCCCCTTCTCAATAGGACAGGAGAAGAAAATAAGATGGAAAAAAAAAAGCTCATGGGTAGAGATAAAGACAGAGAGATCACTTGCCAATCTCTGTCACAGGCAAAACAGACTCAACTTGGGGAAAATTAATTTATTTGCAGTTAAGACGGTGAGAAACAAAGACAAATATTCTATGTATAAATTGGAATTTCATACAACTATTGCATATGGATGTACGTATGAATGTGGAAATTATGCTTTAAAAGCAGAGCAAATGTGTGTCTTTTCCTTCCATTAGCAGATTCAGGCAATTGACTTGTAATTTAATCTTCATTTTAGACCTGTTCGTGTGAAATACATAATTTCTTACTAAAATCATGAGTCACAATGACACCAACCTTTCTAGACTCTCCCTTCCTCTATGAGCGCTTGTACATACTCTGTTGGTGAAAATGTAACAAGCAGATTTAATTCAGTGCTCCTGCACACAACACATGTTAAGCTATAGAAGAGCAACATACGGCAGAGAAGTTTTGTGATGAATATGCCAACTTTGTCCGTTCAAATAAGAGCATTTAGATGAACGCTTTTCTGGGAAGTTTCTTACCTCCATGTATTAACATCAGCTCCATATATTAACATCCCTATTTCAAATAAATCCAAATCATACCTTTAAAACTTTGAAATGGGCTTTGAAGTACACACACAGATCATTGAAAATTTTGCTTGAGGTTTACTGTAAATGGTTTGCCATTTAAAAACCTGGTATTGGTACAGACAAGTTAAAGAGGTTTTGAATTACAGATTTATGAAGGGATGTAAAATAGGTTTCAAGCAAAAGGTAGGTTAAAAACAAACTACTATCTTTTAAGGTTTCAAAAAAAACCCAAAAAACCAACCACCAAACCACAAACCAAAGAAAAGAGTTAATTTAAGGACACCAAGCCAGAAATGAAGCAAAATACAAAGATGAGTAAACAAGTTAAAACCAAACCACTTGAACCTCCTGGCAACATAAACGATTAAGCTATCCAAAAGTACTGCCAAATTTAACAAGTTCTCAAACATACAAAAATCCCAACATATTCCAATTGGAATATATTTATACTATCATGGTTTTGTCAGCCTATTCCCTGTATAATTTCCTAAAGAGAAAACAAATCTTAATCATTAAGATTTTGATAGTGTTTTACCACAAACAATATTTTGTATTTAAACCAGTTTTACACCCAAGATTCTTTGAAATTTCATAAATGACATAAAATGATAAAGAGTAGATTGCTGAGAATACATTCAGTTCCAGGAAATTTGGGTGGAATAAGGAGTCTCACTTCTGATGTGTTGCTCTTTTTTGTTTTGTTTATGTCCTGAATTTTAATCTTATCCATTTAATGTAGGAATATCTTTGAAAATTTCTTCAGGTTCAAATAGAAATTTTGACAGAACTTGGAAGATGAACAGCACTTAAAATGAGCAAATTGGCATGAATGTATGTTCATGTATCTGCTGTTCAGAATTTTATACATAATTAGTAGCAATGTTTGAGCATTATGGTTTATCTGTAAACGGTGGGGAAAAAATAAAGGAACTTGATTGAATAACAATGTGCAGTTATAAAATCTCTTTAAATAACTAAGTAAGCATCACTTATTTGACAAACTGTCTACTAAAAAGTGATTTTTCTCCCTTCTCTAAATATCTATGTTTAGTTTCAAGGATCTGTGAAAAATAAGGCAGAAAGGGCAGATTTGGCTCATTAGGTGGGGAGAGATGATGCAAGGGTGGTGGAGTAGCCGAACCCTTTCTTTGATTATGGGTATGCAACTTGCTCTGAAACCTGGGAAAGGGAAGAAGATAGTGCCAATGTCACTAAGGCTCTCTTTTCTCTCCCTCATGTCCTCTGTCAGGTGTGTCTATGAAGTCTTTAAAACCAAAAGAAAGTAGCAACTCACAGTAGCATCTATGCCTTTTCTTCCCCACTGTTTAACCAGACGGTGAGTTTCTTGAACAGTAAAGTGTCTTAAATAGTTTTTGTTTGCATTGTTAACATAGCTGAAGAGATTGACATAAGGTGTAATTTAAGGCTGGAACAACTTAGGTTTGCACACATTTCAGCAATGGTATATTAAATGGAGTAGTAGTGGTATGATGTGGTACAGAATGACTGCAGTAATGTGTGCGGTTGTGCATTGGCTTTTTTCCAGCATTTTGTTCTAATGGATGAGCTTTTTCTTGTTCTTGGAAGCCGTGTCACTAAAGCGGTATGTTCAAAGCTTGGTTTGGATGATTTTTCTTCCTTTGCATTCCCCAATAAATACTGCTAAAAAGGCTTAAGAACAAAGGGAGGGTTGCAGGAAATTATCCAGGCCACCTCTTTTGCTTTTCTTTCCTCTTGTTGGAGGGTGAGAGAATACAAAGCATTATTATGTTATCTCTCTGTTCATTATGAACATATGAATAGAGCAATTTCCTTATTCACACATCTTTATAAATTGCTAGCTTGACTTCCTGTCATTTAAAACTACAAATGTGTTTAACAAAGAAAATAATAGAATCATAACAATTATTACAGGCATTAGGGTAATATGAAAAACTCATTGGCTTAATTAAAAGCTGATTTCTTTACAGGTAAAGGTCTAGGTTGTATCAACTGGAAAGTACAAGGAGAAAGTACCTTGCAACTTCACAACTTCAATTACAATTTTAGAAAGGTAAGAAAGCTGTTATTTTTAGTTTAGTCTTACATTTATGCTACTTTTGCTTTAGTTTATTTTCCTTATTAAAAAAACAAAACCCAAACAAACCAAAAAACCCCCACAAAAACCCACCCCTGGGAAAGGATGGATCTTCAAAGCACTAAGCACTCTCAGTGTAAATCCTGCAGAACAACGAAGCAGACACCTGATGTTAAGCACCTACATAGACCCGTCAAAGTCAGTAGAATTAAGTGCTCAAAAATAAAGCATCTGTTTAAGTGCTTGGCTGATTTGGGCTACAATTAAAGATTTAGCTCAGCAAGCATAGGTATAAACTTAAAAGCTATATCTATTATATTAGTCTTCTAGGAGCCATAAAATTAATGAAAATTTGCCTTAGGCTGAAGTTTTATTAGGTTGTAGTCAAATGATGACAGATCCCAGTGGCACAGTTGCTTGAGGTCATTTTCCAACACTACTTCACTAGGGGCAATTCAGCCTAGAAAGGATTATACAGATTTTATAGAGACAGCATGTCTTACAGGACATATTTGCTGAGCAGTACCATTCTACCTATAAAAGATAATATCAGGGGGATCAAGACCTCTTTGAGATGACTTTATTTATCTTTCCTGTAGAGGAGGTGTCATTAAGAGTTCATGTTCAATAAGAGCATACAAGTTGTTTTGGATTTTGAACACGGATTGCACAGGAATCTGGATTTTTTTTTTTTTTTCCCCTCACAGGTTCAGTATTCTAGAAGTTTGTCTTTGGGCCATTGTGGGCATTCTCTGGCTATACATGTTGTTATAAAAATTATAGAATTCTGAATTAGATAGTAGCTTTTTTTGGTAAATTAGGGACGAGGCAGGCCAGTTTGTATAACAAGTGTATAACTAACTGTTCAACTAACGTGTGTTACTTTTCTAGATATATGGGTCATATGTGAGTGTTTCTGCTTCCTCTTAAAATAAACTGTAACAGGTTGAATTACCTTCACTAGTGGCTTGTTACATATTCTATTTTACATTAAAATGGACTATGATCATTCACAGTGTTAATATTATCTCAGTGGAAGTGTGTTAGCTAACAAGTTGGGGAAATAACTCTTTGAAAGTTTTCAGCTTTTTCTGGCAAAGCATGTGTTTTGAGGCAACAAAATAATTTTTGCAGTGAAGGGGACTGAATCAGCAGGAATGCTTAAAGCACCTATTTCAAGCACAGAGTTCCTTTCTGTAATTATTGCATGTTCAGGCCAGGAGGCTTTCTTGGAACCTCATAAGTCCTGGGGAACCTTTCACTACAGTAATTAAAGTAACCAAAAAGCATAAGGAAAGTCACAGACAGCTCAGTCTGACTGATGCTTTAACTTTTATATCACAAGAAAAATTTCTTTTGAAGTTAGGCAGTAGTAGTCAAATATTCTTCACCAGGCTGAAAGTATTTCCACCCTTCTGCAGAGTACAAAACACAATCTGGTTCACTGCAGGAAAAAAACCCAAACCGGTGTATGTGGTGATATATGGCAGGACACGTGTGGCAGAAGACTACTGATTGTTTGTTAGGTGAGAGTGAAACCCTCCTACACCCCTAAAATCCAGTTAAATTGAATATTTTTGTACGTGTTCTGAATAAATGAGAATGAAACTATACCACCGTTCAGACTATTGAATTACAAGATTAGATACCTAAGATATCACTGAAAGTTCTATTTAAACCATCAAAACCAGAATAATTTAACATTTACGGCTTTCCATGTGATTTTTTTTTTTCTCCATTCCTTGTCTATGCAAAGTTATTTAGAAGATCTATGAAGTGCCACAGACACACACATTGACTGTGATATGCAACTAACTTTTATCCCTGGTAGTTACACAGTTATGAGGTAGTTATAAGGTGGTACTGTGACTGTAAAAAGTGAGATGGCTGGATTCAGGGCAAAAATGTATTTATAACTTGGAAAAAAATATATTAAACACTGTGAATGAACTGATTTAACTACTACTCAGTAGAACACTGGTCAATATTGTATGAATTTTTTTTTTGGGGGGAAAAGAAATAAAATAAATACTCTCAGAAACAAACAAACAAAAAAGAACATAATGTACTCCTCAGGCAGTCAAAATTCCCTGATTTTTTCCAGACAAGTTCTTCAGTGTTAACACTGAAAACAAAGTTAAACAGTTCTTTGATTGAATTTATCAATTATGATCTGTTAGAATATTGTACTGTAATTTTCTATGAATGCAGTTGAGGAATACATCACATTTTTGAACAGTTTTGCAGCATCTACCAGCACAGTCATATGGAAATAATAGAGAAAAATATCCAGATAGGTCATTCTAATGACTTGTAAGATATGTATGGTAATGGAGAATGCACTCTCTTTTCTGTCTAGATGCTAGTTGGACTTCTTTCAAGAAACTTATGAATTACTTACAGCAACAGGTACAGATTTTTAAGGAAACGTGTATGAATATTCATTTTCTGTACCCAATTAACAAACAAACTTTTTTATTCAGAATATTTTTTTTTAAGCCAAAAAACACAAGAGGACAAAGGAAACAGAGAAAATGAGTGCCAAAGTCTGAACGAAAAGACCATCTTCAGAAATGTAAAGGAGAAATTACTAATTCTTTACTCTTTTTTTCCTTCCGTGTAGGAAGATGCCAGCTGGTTGGTGTGGTGGTGGCCTCCAAACAGCAGGGCGTGAGAGGCAGATCCGGTAAGTTTGTTTTCCCCTGACTGGTGTTACTGCTTTCTGTAACTGACCCCTGGCAGCAAACAGTAAAAATTGGAGGGCAGGATTCAGATGATGTGAAAGTCCTTCTTGAGGGTTGGTTTCTTAGGCGTGCACTTTCAATTTGTCAGAAGGTGCTGGCTATGACAAAACTGATACGAAGAATGACTGTTGTGTCACTGTGCTAAGAGAGCTTTCTGAGAGATAATCCCTAGGAAAAAAGCTACTGGAGAAATGAATGGAACATTCTTGGCTGGCAAGATAGTAGTTTCTGCTGGTCGCTGTAGGTTGTTTCTTTCTCTTCTGTGTGAGAAAGCACATTCCCATTTTAAGAAACTGTAAGGATTACCACACATAGTTTTTTACCGTACAGGCAACCATCATCATTGAAATCCTCATGAGCAAGGAAACAGAAGTTTAAGGCAGGTAATGGATAACAGGCAAAGCATGTGCTGGAGTTCCACAAATTACTCTGCTGTAGCTACTGTGATCTTAAACTTTGCCTGCTTTTCCTCCTCTCTCCTCCAGTAACGCAGAGCTTTCTAGCACCATTATTAGTATTCAACAAACTGCCTTTTCACAAATCAACTGAACCAAACGTCCACAAGTGTGAAAATTTTATCATAAAACCTCAGCAAAGCACAGAGAGAAAAAGTTTCTTTTAGTACACTTGGCCCTTTCTTCCAGAGAGGCTTTTTCCTTTTCTTTCATGTCCAGGAAATTTCCCTTCTAGGGCTTTCTCCAGTTCTCAGTTGATCTGGATAATTTTGCAGGTCTGGTTTTGGTGAATATTTTGGTGAATTATCTCTAGAAGAGTGCTCAGATATTGCAGTGATATAAGAATATGATCTTGTTTAGATTAAGATATTGGTTATAAGACATGAATTTCTTTCCACATTTTAAACGTGATACTCAAACTATGCATTTGGTAAAGATTTGAATCCATACCTGTTTTGGCTTTGTAAATGTATTTATTGGAAGGTCTACTAGCAGTATCAGTCAAAATGGAATGAGCAGGAATAAGTCAAAGCTCACAACTAGTCTGTGGATGTGTCATTTCCCTTCACTAATTCACCTCTCACTTAAATGGAGTAATAAAAACTTATGCTCATGATGTGGCAGCCCAAAAATGGGGAGAATGTTGTTATCTTTTGAAAAGCAATAGGAAATATTACTAGTGTAGTAACTGAAAAGGGTTTCCCACAGTTTATTTTTTGTACAGATTAAATACTCTTTGGTAAAATGTCTTCTGGAACATGGTGTTTTATATAGTGAATGTCTATATTTACTAGTAGTATTAATAGCAGTACTTAAAATTTTGTTATCAAAGACTGTTAGCACAGTTACAGGTATTCTGTGAACACCTGGAATATTCATTATTCCACCTCTTAACATACATAGTTCATAGGAACTTACATAAGCTGATGTTATACTCAGTGTTCATAATCTGTGATAACTAAGAAAACATTGCTATGTTCTGTGGAAAAAAATGCAATTACCAAACTTGCAATTATAGAGCAATCCACATGAACTTGCAGTATTTGGAGGCTCTTGCTGTTGGTCTTCTGTTGACTATTTTATGCTTTTCATTCTTCCTCCCCTGAGATTTAAATACCTACAGTCTAGAAATCATTCTCATTAGGCAAATAGTTGCTAACCCATATTATGAGCATGTAGCTCACACTCAAACTAGCCATTGAGCTAGTTTTTATTTATATCTATTCCTCAATTGATTACCACTCCTGGAACAGCCAGTTCTACCAAAATTCATAAGCAAATTAGCTCAGTATCGGCATTTGGAAAAACTGCAGTTTAATGGTTTTGGTATCCAAAACAAATAGCCATGAAAAATTTGCTTTGCGATAAGGAGAGAATGAGGAGAAATAATAGGGATAGAAAAATGAGTATGTACTTAGGGTCACCTTTGCACTCTCTAGATCTTGAAATGCGGACTAGACATTAATATTTCATAATGTATTTCCTATGGCTTTACTCCTAATGTCTTTCTGTAGCTAAAGCGTTTACAAGTGAAATTCATTGGCTCTTCAGCACAGAAGTTAAAGGCTGGACACTATATGAAGAGTCATTTTTAAACCCTGGCCTCTGTTCGACATAAAATGCAGGAATGAAGTTAGTACTTCTGACAAAGCCCTCACTTCTCTGCTCTTTATTCTGACAGACCATGACTAATACATACAGCTCTGATACCTGCTGTAATGACAGCTGCCTCTCTGCTGCCTTTTGGGGTGGGGGGCATATCAGGTATTAAATTTGGTCAAATAATACATGAGATGGCAGCTACTGAACAAGTTCTTTAAAAAAAAGATCCACTGGAGGGTACTAAAGAGCCAAATCCATCCAATCCAAGGAAGGGTCATATACGTCTGGTCTGTTCTTCATCTTTCTTAAATGCCCATCTACGGCTGCCTGTTAGAGTCAGAATGACACAAAGCCTTGGTCTGGTCCAGGAAGGCTACTCCTATGTTCTTACACCGGGTTCCATAGATTATAATTTCATGGCTGTTACATTAACAGAAAAATATTTGAGAGCCTAAAATTTTCTTTCTATTTCAAGATAAGATTTCTGGGCAGAGGGTATTCTTTCTTTTCTTTGGGTAATCTTTCCTTATAAACAATTTCATTTAGAAAAGAGAACAAAGGCTTTCGGGTAAAAAATAGAACAAACTTTCAGGTGAAATATTCCTTCAGATCTTGAATAAAAGAAGCAACTTCAAAGATGAATATAAGTTGAATTTAGCTGTATTAGTTTATAAATTATTTAGCTTTACAAACTTTAGTAGGTCATTTAAAGAACAATATTTACCTCTGGTGTTTGCAAAAGAATCTTAAAAATCACTTAGTATTTTTGTGATTACAGACTAGTTAGGATTTCTTCAATTTTTATTCTGCAGGTTTAGTTTGTTTAAAAGTTTCATGAAAAAGATAAGAATTGCTAAAACTAAACAAAACTCTTTAAAATGGCTGACTTTTTTTGTTCCAAGAACAGAAGATTGCAAGAGTGACGAAAAGATTGTTAATGTCTATCAGTAGAATGCCAAAATCTTGAAGACCGTGCATGACAGCTGGATACTACTTCAGCTAAAACTGCAAGAATAACTTTGATCCCTGAGATAAATATGATTGTACATCGGCATAACAAACTTAACATTAATACTGCCCTATCAGTATAATTGAGGGAAGAATAGCAGTGGCTTCTGAATGCCTTAAAAAATGCTTTATAAGCATCTGTGTGAAAAGAAATTTTGTTCATTTTTCTAAGCAGTTACAGGTAAGACAAAAATATTTTTTTTCTCTTCTGATGGCCTACCTTCTTCCAGCTTTTCTACAAAGTTAAATCTGATTGTAATTGATTTTAATATAATAAGGGTTAAACATCCTAATTAATATTAACCCCTATATTTATGTAGACTTAAAAAAAAGTTTTAAATAATCCATTGTAAAGGATTACATTTAAATGCCTGACCTTCCATGTTTTATTGTAAACGTAATAAAATCTTTGTCGGACGCTTCATAGTCCATTAAAAAAAATTATAAACAGAGGAGAAAAAACCTTATTAAATCCAGGTGACAGTGTCCCCTGGACACTTACACATCTTTAATGTATAATAATTACTTAGGAAATTCTTAATAAAAATTCTGAAAATTCTTTTTCAAAGCAAAAAAATACTACTATTCTGCTGATTTCATTCCTCTAAGGGACTATAGCATCTCTAGAAGGTGTTTCAGAGAATAAGCTCATGTTAAAAGCTCTGTGTATATAAGCTCACTGACATCTTTGTTACTGTAGAAATGAAACCCAAAAGCTATAGATTTTAAAATCCACATGAACAATTTGTCTGACTATAAGGAACCTAGCTATTGTGTGATTATTAAGAAATACCATGGAAATGTCTCTTACTAGTTTTCTGTATCTGGTGGGGAGTTCTTCAACAAAACTGACGTCTATTCTTGTAAACTGAGCAGCATTCATGATCAGAATTTGAAATACATTTTGAGAATAATTGTTTGGATTTTGGGTTCGGAATTCACAACAATAAATCTCATTCTCTTTGGTACCTGTTGTGAATGCAAAGTGTCATCATGGAGAACATTGCTCCAAATTATCTAAATAAGAAGCAGAGAACCCTCCTGAACCCCGGTTCAGCACGTTAGCTACTTAGACCCTATGTATGCCATCAGGCCTGCGAGTATGCTATTGCGCTATGCAATAGCATAGTATGCATATGCAATATACAAATATGCCGTTGCACTATTTCTTAGCACAATCCTGACCCAGAATGTCAGGATGTTGGTGTGACTTTATGTCGAGTTGCCCAGCTCTCGTCTCTCTGGGTCGCTTTTCCCTTAATAAAGGTCTCTGCCTATTGCAGTTTAGGTTGTAATATGTGCGTGGATTCATCTTTGCCAAAACCCCAATAACTCAATTGGCTGATATGACTACTTCTCCAGGGGAGATTTAATGAACTAGCCTATTCTAAATCCAAGTCTCTATGGAAGTAGATCAGTATTATTACATTTCTACTGCATTCTAGACATAAATGCATAAAATTCAATGGATTAATAAAACTATATCCTTTTGGTTATTGTTGCATTTCCTATGTGCATATAAGCTGAATAAGAGTGGGAAGGGGAGCAAATATAAATAATTATACAAAAAAGCCCCAGTCCTTTTGTCTCAGCTAAATGCCCAACATTTTTGATGCTAGGCACTCTATTGCAGCTAACTGTAAACTACATTTAATGCCTTAGGAAATAAAAAGTGTTTAAATATTATGGTGGTAAAATCAATCTAGATTATTATGAGAAATAAAACAGCTATATTTTTGGCAGTAATTTTGTTTTAGGGTTTCAGTAAAAATAAATGGGAATACAGAAATAATAAATGAGCAAGCAGTGGTTTAATCATTTTGTAAGTTGCTAGAATGATCTTTGAATAAAGATAATTTCACTAATTCAGCTGTATCAGCTATTGTAGGGAAATTAAAGTGTTGCTGATCAAGCAATTCTAACATTCTCCCGCTCTCCCTCCCCACACCCAAATATGAAATCTTCCAAATGTCTTTACATTACTTGCATAACCTTTTGAACAACTGGGAATTTTTCTGTCATGTTTCAACACTAAACACTAGTGGAAAGTCTGAAAGTATCTCATGATCACAGAGGGCAGTAGTGGTATTGCTGCTGGTCCTGAGGACTGTAAGAGGTGGGATAGCGTGGGGAAGGATGAAGGATCAGGGGTTGTCAGAGGGAAAGGCTCATGGATCGTGTATGTGGGTGCGAAGAGTGAAAAGGAGTTCAAGTAGTGAAAATTCATCCTCAGAAAATGTGAACTTTGTTTTTTACAAGTCTGTTCCTGGAGCTTTGGGGGAGCCAAAAGCATGTATACTGTAATTTTGCAAAGCTACATGAGCAATACTATGCTATCTGAGAAATATAAAAGACCCACAAAACAGCAAGTGTGCCTGCAGCAACTGGTCACCCTGATCAAAGGCACCGGTGCAAAAAACGAAGAGGGAAATGGGAAAAATCATACACTTTCTGGTTTGAAAACAGCCCTGATGGCAAAGATTTCTACTCACAGTCCCATGTGCCTTTCATATTCCCTAAGACGTGAAAGGGTGGCTTTATAGTGAATTGGTATTGACAAGATGGATTTATTTAAACTGAAAAGCCCGGAAACACGGCCGGGTACTTTGCTGTCAGAGGTCCCCATGCACTGGGACGGAGGAGCGGGTGCTGAGGAGCAGCTGAGCACTGGCTGCAGCTGTCTGCTCTGTGAGGGGATGACACTGAGGTGACTCGTCCCCAGGCCACATTTGGTTCAAGGTCAGGAGCACATACAGTGCTGAACTTCACCGAGGTTGATGTTAGGTGGATATTTCCCTGTGAAGTTTGCTGCTATTCACAGGAAACTCCTTATTAACTGGATGGAGTACTCTAAGTCATGCAGTGCTGCTCAGCCCTGCCTGAACCTTTCCTGGGTAATGTTACAACTCGTTGTTGTGAACTAGATCCGCCTTTGTCAGGAAAAAAGTTCTATAAAACATACACTTAAAAAAAAAACCCCAAACCAAACCCACAAAACAACCCCGCCAAAAAAAACCCCAAACAAAACCCCAAACCTAACTTCCCTCCCTCAAAAAAAGAACAAAAAAACCCCACGTGTTTGAACCATAATGTCTAGAGGAATGCTGATATAACTGCAAATGTCAGTATCAGTCATTTTACATGTTTTGCAGGGTTCCATTTTCATCTTTATGTATATATGGCCTTTTCCAACCTTATATTTATATATTTTCCAGATATAAAACATCTGACATTCACTTCTTGAGAACCAGACAGAATTATTTCAGTTTTCTAAGTCATTTCTTTCTTACTCTTTCTAGTATCTCTCTGTTTAAGCCAAGTGATCTGAACACACTCTCTTCTTATTTAATCCTGACATTTTTACTGTGAATATTGCAATGTGGGTTGTTTTTTGTGTTGTGGGTTTTTTTTTATATAGCTGCATTTTTCCGGCACAGCTGTCACACTGCCTTGTTTTGATAGATATGCTGACACTCCTAAGTGTCCACCCTCTTCCCTAGGCTGACATTTCTGTGGAGCTGAATGCAAATTCATGTATACTATCAGCGTCAATGCTAAGCAAATATATATCTAAAATCTAGTTCTCTGCTGGCAGATGGCGGCAAGCAGTAGTGCTGATAGGCCTGGCACCTCCTTCTCATCATGGTGACTGGTGGCACGATGAATGTTTAGGGAAAATAGTGTAGCGTAAATATTTTTCTGTTAAACGGTTACTAGCATTAGTATTGTATTATTTTGGGCAGGAACGTAGAGGGGTTTTATCTCCTTTGTTATTTGTTTATAGTCCTTTTGTTTCCTACCTTTATGATCTTGAGCTCAGTATCTGTTTTTCTGTGGATTTGAAAAGCAATTATCTTTGTACAACAGCTAGGTGTTTCACATGGATGAATATTTAACACTTGCTTTTGAAAACCGATGATGAACACCAAGATATATGTTCAGCAGGAAAGGAGATTGTCACCCACATGAAAGGACAAACTTTTTAAATACAACAACAAAAAAAGTGTAGAATCCCCTGCTGTTGTTTAGGCAATGAATTCAACTGCACATGTCTCCATCATATCCCTTTTTTGTTGTTAAGAGATTTTGTGGTTGATGAATAAGTAGGGTCAGGGAGAGAAAGGGGCTTCCGGAGCCAAAATTTTTTCTCTATGCAAGTAGATGGGTAAAGACTGCCTTTTCTTAATTTAATATATTGTACTTCTAGGACTTTAAAACTGATTTAAAAAAAAATAAAAATATCATTGTAGTGAAGCCCTATATGTTCAATGCATAAAAATATTTTTGCATGTATTTCCTTATTATGCAGAATATCAACTTCCTCAGAGTCCTTAAGAAGTAAAATTTTGCATTATAGAGCTTTCTGAGATGACATAGTTGACTGCTATTATTAACTTTTTTAATAAATATGACAAAACATCTTCTCTGAGAAGTGTGTTGTCGGTGAATCAGCATCAAGAACTTCAGACTCATAAGGAAAGGCTCAGGACAACTTGCAGTTCATCCGGGCAGTACAGCAATCTGAGACCAGAACGTGCTGGGGAAGATCCCTTCCTCTGCCTCCAAATGAAGTTGTTTTTTGTCCCATCTCTCCAAAGTAGGAATCTGGAGATATTTCAGAACTTTAAAACTACTTTTCTCATCTATGCTTCACTCTTTTCATGGAAAATAGGGGTCTGGATTGCAAGATCTGGATTCTTTAGACTATATAGATATATATGATTTGTCTTACTTTTTAATGAATTAATTTTCTTTTATTATAAGGATGGTGTATCTTCTCATTAACCTGTTGCTTTCACTGTAGCTCCAATGTTATTAGAATAAGAATTATGTCCATTAATCATAATTACTTACCGTGATATGTGATAGTATGGGATATGGATAAGCCATAGTTTGGGACTTTTTTCCTTTGGCCTTTTCATAGTACCTTTTATAAAAAGTTTGGCAACTGAGTTAACAGAAAGAATGCTGAGCTGTAGGGAGTCATTCAGCTAGGTACTTAGTGTGCAGGGAAGTGCATGTTTTGTACTGATTTTCAGAGCAGAGGAGTTGAGATGTCTTAAGATGCTCGGTGTTTTAATTTTCAAGGTTGGTAGTGCACTAACAATAGCTTATTAAAAATTCACACTATATATTTTACAAAAATATTTTAATTATACTGAGAAAGGTGTTCTCATGAATTTCAAGTTATTTTTTACATGGTTTTGTAACATCATGCATCCTTATTTTAGAGAAGACAACTATTAAACCAAAATAATAACTTGTGTTTCTTAATAGGTGCTACTAACACACGTGTTTTAATAACATTCAGATTATTTTTATTTTTGGAGAAAAATAATCGTATATTTGTGTCTACATTTTCTATAATGATGAAGCAGCACAACCCACAGCAGATATTACTGATTCACTGAAGGAATCAAATACTGAAAAAGAGGTTTGCACATATCTTAGCCATATGAATAGAATCAAAAGGCTAGAAATCAGAAGTTCATGATAGAAAAGCCTTCTTATTCCAGTGAGAAATGCCTTACTACTGATGCCAGAGAGTTGCCCGTTGATCTTATATGTCCTATGCGCTGACGGCTGACAGTGGCTGGGTATGAGTTTGAGGCACTTCTGTCTTCTGAGACATAAGAACTGTACTAAGAACTGTTGGATGACCTGCTAGCCATCATTTTTGTTCTGCAATGCCTCAGCATTCTTGTTAGTGATGATATGAAAGGAATTATTGCCTCTGATATAGCCTTTGGTTTTGCAGTGATTCTCCTGGATGAGTGAAAACTTTATGCTATAAGAAGGAATATGAAACCCCTCCCTGCAATAGTTTCATATGTTTTGTCTTAATAAATCCTTAATTCTCTCTGTGGCTCCTGTAGATCAGATAAACATCCAAAGTATACAGCAATAAACATATTAGACAGCTACGAAAGAAAACATGTCAGTGATTTCATAGAGCTCGGGTTCTTACCTGGTTCATGGTTTTTAGTCAAAGGAACAATGTAAAAGAATTTTCATGGGGTTTTTTTTTAGGTATAGTTCTATAAATAATACCTTAATGGCTACAGATAACGTGCAGTGCCACATGACTACATGCTACATGCCTTTAGACTCATGTAAAATACATGACCTAGGAGAAAAGCAATCTATGTGTTCTATGAAAAAAATGACAGGAGGCTTAATGTAAATTTCTGCTCTCACAAGGGCAAAAAAGAACAAAAATGCATTTTCTTTACCGAAGTTAAATTTTGTGGGCCAATTTTGATTTTGTGACAAGTCAAAATTGTTCTATCTATGAAACATATTGAAGGTAGCTGGGAGACAATAAAATGGCAGGTTAATGTTTGAGGGAAAATGTCATCCATATAAAACAAAGCGTGCAAATGGGAACTATCGCATCTGAAGCTTTAGTAAATCAAATTCAGGAAAGGTCATATTGTAGAAATTCTGAATACAGATCTATATCTCATCAGATTCTCAGCATAAAATTAAGAATGAATATGAAATAAAAGGTAACACTTTCCTGATATAACTCATTTAGGTGTAGTTCACTGAAAAACACACAACATGAGCAATTTAGAGGAGCAAAATTTTTGACCACTTGGGCAGGGGTCCAGACTGCAGTTTCAAAAGGCAAAGGATGTAGAAAACAGTGGTATTCAAGACTAGTTAGCTTGTTCGTTTGTAAAGTCTGCAAACATGAATTCTTCTGTCTGTCTTTAAGACCAAGATTTGGTGACAGACTGTATTTTCTGGAATTACAGCCTCAACTTATTGAATATTTAGATCTAATTAAGAGAACATCAGTGTACCTTGGAATAAAGTGGAGATGTGGGTTAACTTCTGAGCTAACTTGTGAGGCAGTCCAGTGAAAGGGGTGCATGGGCTGGAAACTGTAAGAAAGAGGTTGTAACAGAACATCTAAATTAAGAAAAATGGCCATTGATGGGTGGTCTTAATAGTGTGCAGAAGAGAGGCACTTGAGTTAGTTTTTGGACACTCCTTTAAAGCCCGGAGAGAGAAGCCTGAAAATCCAGGGCCTTCAGAATTTGTCACATACTAAAGAGACTTCAAAAATTGAGATTGTACTTTTCCTTATTTAAAATATTTCTTTCTACAGAAAAGGTTATTTAGTTATTATTACATTATTTACTTTCTTCAATTTTTAATCTACAAGACAGGAAAATTAAAGGGAGGAGGGAAAATAAAGTTATAGTGAAAAAATAAAAGCATTAACCAAAAGCTGAAACAATGTAATTAATTCTTTACTTTCTCAATTAGTATAAATCCAGTAACGTAAAATACCAAAGTCATAACTTCAGTTAATGGTATAGCTGTAGAATTACTTCACTTCCACATTTTTTCATTGCAATTTGACAATCATTTAAGGAATAAGTGGCACTTTAGATATGAACAGCTGGAGCTGTCACCACCTCTTTCTCCCTGTGTTAGCTGTCAGCTGGTCAAAATCTTATTCCTGTTTCTCCATTTCTTATGCTTATGAAACACTGTACTGTGTTCACTGGTGCTTTTGAGTGTGGTGTTTAAAAAAAAAGGGAAAAAAAAAAAAAAGGAATGGCTTTGCAAAAGATATTAATGGCTTTAGGACTGGGAAAAGAGCGTTTGTGGGTGAAGAGAACATCTCCTGAGTGGGTACATTATGTTTCACAGGGCACAGATGAACATTGGGTCCTTCAGGTCAAGCCTGTCTGTTCCCATCTCCATGAAAAGAATGCCATAAGTTGCTATATTATACCAGGTAATATTATTGAGGGAATAATTGTGAAATTGTGACACCATCTTAGGTACACTTGTCTCCTGCATGTGATTTGCTCCTGCAGAGCTTTGTTTTAGGTCAAAGGTTTTATCTACTTTTTTTTTTCCCCAATTGTAATCAGTTTAAAGTCTCTCTGGCTTGTGGGACTTTGGATATTCTATAAATATGGAATTTCAATTTAAAATCTGCTGTGAATAAAACAAGTAATTTTTTCATTAATCCGAAAAATATATATTTAACAAATAAGTATCTCAAGGACTGTTACAGAGAGGATAACTTCCTGATACTAGTTTCAAGTTTTTAAAGTAAACCACAATGAAAATACAGTAGAGTAGGAATTCTGTAATGCCAAGCTAAATAAACTAAAATATAATGTATTGAAGTGAATCTATTCAGTGACAATTCTGACAACTGCATTAAAATGCATTGTTCGTCACTACTGCTTCTCCCAACCCTGGATCTGTTTATTGCTCAAACAACCTCAAGGTACTGCAGAGCATCTGAGGGAATGCAGGGGATTGGTTTTGTTAAGTGGGGGGTTTTGAAGACCTTTTCAAGCTCAAGATGATGATACGGTTCATTAACTGCTTCTGTTACTATTAATCTGTTCACATTCTTTCCATACCTTCTATGTTGTTCATTTATTTCTTGAGATAAATGCTGAATGGGACAGTGCAAACAATAAAAGAGATTTTGGGAAGGTGGGTTTATACAATATTTACTGGACAAGCAAGAAGCAGAAAAGGGATCTGGGTTAATACCTACACAATGCCTATGACCACAAGCTTGATGCCCACGACACTGTCAAAGTTTGTGGTGGCTGAGCAAGGGTATGGTTAGCAATCCCTAATCTGCACTATACTTTAGTCTACTAGCCTACTATATGTCTGTGTGTCTATTACTGTCGCCTAGTGATCAGTATACAGGCTAACAAGGTTGGATGGTAGTTGGCTATTGCTAAAACATATAGCAGAATCACGACAGCTTTAACACACTGCTACGTAGAGGGGAAACATAGTGTTGAGTGCTGAGATTCTGCAGTAAAATATCGTCCCAGGACAGTACTTCAGACATTTCTCATCTGTGAGAGGAGCTGATTGGATTGCAACACATCAGAAATTTATGTAGAGACCTTAAACTCATCATAGTGTAGATTTCATCAACATACAAAAACAGCCTGCGCATCAATGTGTTACATATACGCTCCTTTAGGTTTATCTGTAGCCATTTCGGTAAGGATCCAGTGCTGACTTAGTTTGCTAATTCCTCTGGAAAGGTTAGCTACTTATTAAAGACCTCAGAATTACCTTTTGCACATATATGTTCTGTATAATTATCCTATCCATATTGCATCAGGAAGCATAATTTGTGAGGCCAAATCATAGAAAAATGCAAAATTTGCTTTTTTTGTACCACCTGGAATTGCACAAAAGCTATTTAAAATGAAATCATTATATTTTAACTTAGGGAGAGCTAGAGCTGTGATTTCCCTAGACACCCATAAACTACATAGATTTTCATTACTTTTTTTTTTAACCTTCCTTTGGGCCTTTTGTACTACTCCACTTTCGGTTTGTTGATGCTCAGCTTCTTTAAAAGGGTATATCCAAATAAATACAAGTTAATAAAGGACAGAGGGTGCAATGGGACTTGTTGGGTCATAGAGCTCAGTTCCCTGCAATTGGAGGCAACTAGATCATAGAAATACATTCGTGAATTGGGCTTGTTTTCAAATTTTTGGCCGTTGTTTTTACCACTGCTACTTGTGATGTGAAACTGTTAACATTCTTAAAATCTTTACTGCTTGGAACTGCTTACCATTTTTTTGTACATGAATCTGTCTTTCTTAATTTAGTTGAAGTTAAGCTAAAAGAAACGTCAACATATCCGGTTTCCAGCCGTTATTTGGGGAATATGCACTTTCTTAAAAATTTCATCTAAGATACAAAATATATGCAATTATCTGCTGTGATTAAAAATCACTTTATTTTTATTATCAGTGGCCATAATCATAAGGTCTGACCAGTCTTTTGTCAAAAGGGGATTAGTATTTTTCTGCCTCACTGAGATAATTCTTAGGATTGTGTTTGTGAGATTCAGTACATTCCCCAGGAGGTAGTGGAAAAGTTACCACTGGAAAGCACGGATAGTTTGTGACAGTGAAATTAGCTGAAGCTCATCTTGCTTTAGATAGCATGCATTAATAATAAGCATGATAGAAGGGGCCCAAGGCAAAAAGGTAAAAATGGAGCCACCAAATTTCCATGTAAAACTGTGTTGATTTAAAAGTCATATCTCGAGAAGGGTTTCCATTTGGCCCCTGCAATCCCCCCATGCATATTTCTACACGAGTGGGGAAAGAGGTGTTTGTTTTGTCCTCTTATAACTTTGCAATCATAGTCAAATCCCAGCACAGCAGTGAGTTTTTGTTCTACCAATGCATTTTAGAGCATTCCCTCTTCTCCCCATGAATCACACAGTAAAGTTTCTGTAAATTAGTAATGTTAATCAGTATAGAGTTTACTCAGATATCTCACTCAACTGAGTCAAATTTCCTTGCTTGAAAGGAAGGAAAAGTTCTTGAAAAGAACTCTTTTTCTTTCTAGTTTGTACCTTTTAGATATCAATTTTGTATAAGTGATTTATAGGCCATATAGAAATTCGTTCAAAGTTAAATGTACATTTGCGTGCAACATGAGTGAAGTGGTTTCAACCTATCCTTTTAGTCCATAGAAGAAAACAAAACTCATTCTTAAATAACAGTAGAATAGGAATATATTGTGAAACTAGATGAGCATTATGTCTGGTTGGAAAGCTTAGCAGAGCGTTTTTCTTAACTGGTATGTAGTCCTAATAATTGCAATGAAGAAAAGAGGAATATTTCTGTGAAAAATACTTTCAAGATTGTAAACCTTCAGGGATTTAATCTTTCACCCTCAAAACTTCATTACCCTAAAGACGTTAACTTTCTAAAGCATTTGCTATATGAAAGAGTTACCATTCTGACAAAGAACCTTGAAAAACTTGCAAGAATTTCTGATAAAAGCATGTTACAACATTTGATGTAGATAAATAACGCATATGCATGCTCATGTTTAAAGTTATTGCAAAAGTTTGATAAGACAGCAGTGAAAACAAGTAATTGATTCAAGATAAGATTACTCTGGCAAAAGAAAAATAAAATTCAAGATTAAATAAATACAGTAACAGATAATAATAAAAAAAATCAACTTTACTGGGGAATATCGATAGGGTCAATGGCATAAATACAGTTACCATCTATTTAATTCCTAATCTCCCAAAGCTGGTTTCTTGAGACATTTGACCATTGTTAAGTTTATCTATAGCTTTTACCTGCATTTTATCATCATGGCTATCAAGGTACTGTCTTTGAACAGAAATAATATGCCTTCTATCAAAGTGAAAGATGCCAACGTTTGTTGTCATCATCCTCTTGACTGTCTTGTCAACATGCCCTCTCGAAAGACACCTTTTTTTTATGCTCATCTTAATTACAGTCAAGATGCAAATTCTGCATAAACTCTCACAGTGAGAATCTTTTAAAGAAAGAAGCAACATGTTTTTATGTGTTTGTAATCAAACTGGGACTGTGGATACTTTCATCTGCATGTTCTGAAATACAAAACACAAACACTTCCTCATCCTCCATCAAGAGAAATTGAATACTGATTAAATAGTCTCTAAAGTAATAATTTCTCCTACCTTCAGTTGTAGTATGTCCTGTATTATTAGCTTGTTTTATGATGTAACCTTAAAAAGTGCTTTTAAAAGAGCCTTTACCAGCACCCCCAAATTCAGTATGTCCTTAGCAATGAGCAGTGGATGGAAGTGGAAAGGGCCAATATTACTATATAAATTCTTCAGTTGGGAAGGTCTACAATGTGCTCCACCCCTTTTAGTCCATCTCATCTGCCCTTGCTACACGCCAAGTGAATTGCTGCTGTAAATAAAAGCACCTTCTGATGAACAATACCAATTTAAAGTAGTCATTACTTTAATAACTTAAATAAGTGAAGTAGTCATCAGCTTTAAGCAATGTTTTTAAAGGATGTGGTCCTAGATAATTTTTTACAAAAGGAATTTGAAAGGTGAGATGCCGCAGAAGCAGTTAGACCTAGCAGGTGGATTAGTATTAAACCAAATCTTTGTATTGAATATTACTGCTTTGAATATTAGTTCTGTACTTGTAAATACTATTTATAGCTGGTGAAGAAAACACAAATGCAGTGGCATATGTACTGATGCATACACATCGCTATTACCAGTGATCTTTATATGCATGGAATTGAATAAATTACAGTAGCACAGTTTGGCATATGGCACCAAACATTTAGATATGATTTGAACATATATGCCTTCTGTAGTTATGCAGTGTGTCATGCACAGCCTTTTAAACTATTGAATATCTCACTGATCTTGGTCCTTAAAAATCATTTTCTTTGTTCAATATTTGTATTTGATTCAAACCAACCATTCCTTACGATTTAGCCTTTTACTTCTTGCCTAAAGAGCTACCCCTGAGCTAGGATGAAAATCAAACAGCTCTTTATGCTGTATATGTGATATTTAGATTTGAAGGGGGGACGGAAAAGACAATAAAAGTGCAGGTTTCAAAACTGAATTGCTTCATATCAAACCATTGACATATTTCAAACATATCTTTCTTTGTTTAAAAATTATACCCTATAATAATACATTATTTTAGATGCAATATTATACAGCACTATGGCTGTTTGGGCACAATCCAGTTCTACTGAAGAAATACGTTAACTGGTATTGCAGTAAGATGAGCTTTATCAGAAAAGCCAGTGTTTAGTATCTCAGAGGAAAATCTATAATTTACCATTCTCTTAGTTTCATCGAAATCATAGAATCGTTTAGGTTGGAAAAGACCTTTAAGATCACCAAGTCCAACCGTTAACCTGGCACTGCCAAGTCAGAAATGTTCAGCTGTAACAACAGGTGTAACAGACACATGTACAGCCACATGTTCCTTGTTTGTGGTAGCTGAAAAACACAAAGCTCTGTATTCTTAATTTTCCCCTTACATAAATTTACAGATGCATTAGTACATCTAGAAACATATTTAATAAAACTTAATCTGATGCTTTTGTGTAGGTTAATATGCCTATAAAATAGATAGATTATCTAGGATATTTGAAAGTCTGGAAACTTGATTCGTTAGAGGACCAATGAAATTAAGTGTTATTGGGTTACTGTTATTATGCAAAACCTGAACAACCAAGATTTTTCAAGAATCACTTACTGTTACATTTATTATATTAATATACCAATGCCTGCAAAGCACGTGAAATCCACTATATGAGCTGTGAAGCATTTCTTACCTCAGCATAAATATTTTTCTTGTTTTTCCATTCCTCTTCTCTGCCTCTTGTGCTTACAAGCATATAGCAACATTTACTGGGAAGAAGGGATACTCTTTGGATCTTACTATTTGTATAACTTGAAGGAAATAGCTATATCATATTTTCTTCACTTGTCTAGAAGGTTCAATGCTCTAGATTACTACCAAATATCGGCCTGTCAATGTCATCATCAATTCTGACAGAATTGATCAGCTCAATTTTCTTACCTATAGATTAAAAAAAAAAATCACTGTAAAGCTAACTCACTTAGATGTTCCTCATTATTTATTTGGATTGTTTCATGCATGAATGCTCAACATCTGTCAATCTAAATCTGAACTCTAATGATATTTTTGGTATAATTTACAAAATAGCGTACTTTGTTCCAGGTGCTTGCTAGAACAAACAAATGACAATTGCAGCAGCTTCTCCTCAATACCAGAAGTGCATCTTTAACTTTCTTTTCTACCCTCACAAAATCAAGGACATGTCAATGTTTTGAGAAAATAGAGAAGTCAACAATTAAACTTCAGCCTTAGCAGACATATTCTTTACCAACATGAACACAGGCAAAGACCTATAAGGGTTGGCATATTCTGTCTATACGGCTTCACCATTAGTTTATGTTCATATGGAGCTCCCATGGAAGGTGAGCTGCTTTCAGGTGTGAATGGAGTAACATGCAAAAACATTAGATTCTAGCTCAAAGATGTCATGCAATACTAGAGCTATGTGAAAAGTTTTATATCCAGGGAAAGAATGGAAACCATTTGAAGATTATTTGCTAGCTGCCCAAACCCTTCCTATTCCTTATTGCTTAGCAGTGTACTATAGAAAGGCTCATCAACAACTTCATAAAGAAATGACAATTTCTGTTGCTTCATAAGAAAATAATCGCTATAGTATCATGATAATTTTTGTTAAGCAATATACATGCATATTTTGTTGAGATAAATTTTTCTACCTGCACCGTGTTTTTTGTTTTAATGTCTGTTTTGAATGGCAGGGAATTCCTTACTCTCCAACTTTATAGGTTAAAATTACGGATGGATCCTTAAGAAGAACCAGTATCTGTGTATGCTTTGCCAAGTTATTCTTCAAGATGATTACTCTCCAACTAGTGTCCCCTAGGTTGATTTTAAATTGTCAGTTCAACGCTATGAGTTGAACTCAGCCCTGTAACTGATAAACCATATTTGAGAGTAAAACTTACCTCCCCAGTTTACTATGCTGCAGTGAAATCAGTAAAATCCTGTCTGAGTGTGGCATGGTAATAACTATTTTCTCTTGGAGAAAAGTTGCTAAATGCATTTGAATACGTTTTACAGGTCTATGGCATGACATCAGCGGGCAATTCAAAAGGTGTCTCCATCACGAAGAGCTTGTTAAAGTAAATACGCGTGTCTTTTTTTGTACAATGCTGCTGTCATTTACTTCTAAGTTGTCTTAGACTTAAATTTTTCTTTCATATCTCGTTGCAAAAATTCTGCTCTCTGTTGCTAACCTTTTTTATAATGACAAAGTACAAGATGGTTTTGGTGAAGATTCCTGTATTGATTGGATATTTTTTAACTGATATCATGTTTCTTGTATAAAAGGGAACTCAGAAAAGTAAAAGCCAATTTTATAAGTGTACTTATGTAATTATGAACTGTATTGCTAAAGATTTCTTTTTCTTTTTTTGGCATTTCTTCAAGTTAGTGTCTGAATAATAAATTTTCTGAAGTAGAATTTACCTTTAAAAAAAAAAAATCTGTCAAAAGCTATTCTATGCACTATTTTAGCTGTTGATAACTATTGCAGTTCCTTTTTTTTAGAGAAGGAAAATAATGTCTTCAACAGGTGTTTGGGAAAGGAAAACGATGTGAATTAATTAAGTCCACCAAGACTTAATTTTATCATTTACTGCTTTTTTCAGTGAGTCATTTGCTGGACAGTTAAAATTACTCTGGTATTTAACAGATCTTAGACTGCTTTCCTCCTTGTCATGGCTAAGTGGAATTGTACTTTTTGCAGTCCAGATTTACTGTTGCTTTTCATTAGATATGTGAATTTTAGCCAACAGAGTTTTAACAGACTTCTACTGAGTGTTTAGAAATAAATTCTAGTTATAAATTTCAATGAAAACATAATATTCTCATTACTTTTTCTTTGTAACATTTAATTTGGGTGTTACTTTTTTTTTCCCCCCCTGAAGTATAAAGTAAATGAGCTCTGCTTTGCCCATTCCTGTTGGCCCATGGGTTTGTCAGGGCTGCCGATGTTTCACTTTTTAGTTCTTCCAGTGAAACGGGTTTGGGCCAGGAGCTTACAAGAGAAAGAAGGTCTCTCACTTTGTCTTCTGTGTGTGTCTGGTTGCCTCGGGAGCATCCTCTTCCTTTTGATGTGGTTTCATACTGTAGGGAAACCTTCTTAGTGTCTCTTGGCCCTGCCAAGTCTGAGATTTTGCTGAGAGACGCGAATTCTTTGTCAATCACAGTCACTCACTGAAACCCATATCTGTGACCAGTATCATCCTCTGCTCCTTAAAATATTTTGGCCTGTTACACTCAGACTCTTTCCCAGCTTTGCTGCTCGTGCCCATGGGGGCAGCGGAGAGGCTGGGGGTGGGCACGCTGCGGCAGCAGCACTTCGAGGGCTGTCCAGACACAAAGTCTCATACAAGTAGTAAGAGATATATGAAGTTATGAACAAGGAAAATGAGTTTGGGAATCTCCTTTCAATGCTGCTAAATGACATTTATCTCATAAGGAAATCCCAACTGTGACATCTTGTCATAACAGTGAAAGTAGTATTTTGCCTTAAAAGCTTTATCTTGTTGCCAACCCTGTGTGGTAAAAATAGGCTGCAGCCCTTCTCTCATGTTAGAAAGGTAACGTTTCCAAATCGACCTCAAACACAGAATAGCCTTTCCCAAGTGTACCTGATCGAGGATCCCTTTTTCTTTTTTACGTCTTCTGCATCCTTAATGTATAAAAGTGAAGTGGTTTAGGTGCCACTTCTGAAGAAGTCGTCATAAAACAAAAATTTTATGCAACCTCTCACTGTGATCAACTCCTTTCCCACAAGGGTATCCCATCTAAGATGTATTAATAAATGTATATCACTACATTATGGAGGCACCTGTGATTCAGGCACTCTCCATATTCTCTTCTTTTTTGGAAAAAGCATCATAAAAGATTGGTCATCTCTGGCTTAAGTCCAGATAACTTTTTTAGGAAACTAAAAATATTTTTTGTGAAATATTAGTAATATGTCTATATACAAAAAGAATAAAATAGAGGCAAAAAAACCCACTTCATTTTTTTAATAGATTTTTTTAAATCATTCTATTCCAACATATTTTTCCTCTCCTTGATCATTGATGAAGTCAGAAAAGTTCACAGATTCTTGAGATAATACTTAGTAAAAAGTTGTATAAACAAATAACAGCAGGAAATTTCAGTTCTTTAGAGATTTACATTGTCAATATTTTCCCTTCAATTTAGGGATTAATATATCTGGTAACAAGGATTCTAGCTGTTTATTTTTCTGATGAATGATATTGATTATGAATAGAATTCATCGATTCATACTGAGTCACTAGGAAAATGTTCTTGTGTTTCCTTCTCTTTTTTTAAAATTCCATCTTATAAATCATCCTGCTGTGCCACTTCATCCACTCTTAAAGGTTCAAATATTCAAATTATGTGCTAATTTGTAACCATAAAAAGCATTTTATTGTTTCACTTACCTGCCCTGGGAAAATTTATCCCAATATTGAGTTATGTGACCTTTACATTATTTCACAGACAGTGAAGAAAGTAGTTATTTAATTCAGACTTTTAGTCAAATCTAGCTCATCGGTCTGTATGTATTCTTGAACTCCAGTCTTAATGCTGATTGAACCTGGAGCTGTTATTGATTTAGCAATGTAAATTTTCAGAAAGAATCTGCACTTAACTGCATAAATAAAATATTTATAGGAAGACACCATCCCATTTTCTATCCATTTTTCTGGACATTTGATTGCAGAAAATGTTATTCTAAATTAGATACAAAACTACGGGAGCTCTTATAATTACAAATGCCAAATACGTTTTTGAAAGTATGCTTAAGTTTTGAGAGTATGCTTAAAGATAGACATATGCCGAACTGTAACATTTTCCATCTTTCTCCTTCTCCTAAATTCTAACGGTCCATTTCCCTTTGCACATTTTTAGTGAAACCACAGTTCTGTCTATTAATAGTGAAAGTGACCTCTGTGAAAGAGGTCACAGAACACATGTATCCATCTAGCTCAAATACATGTTTTTACAAATACTACTTCCATATTGAGACTGACTATTTCAGATGGTACTCAAATTCCTCATGGACCAGTGATTTATTGTGTGGAGAACTGGGTTTTCAGTTCTTGAGAATGAAATCAGAAATGATTGTAAAGCTTGAAAGAGTAAGCTAATATAGCCAGAGATTTTTTTTCTGTAACATAGTCGTCTCCCTTATGTGCATGGCTTTAAGTCAGTCATATAGCACAATATGTTGTAAGTTAACAGCAGTATAATATTTAATGAGCAAAGTGTGTTTGAAGCTAATTTGTAAACTCTGTAAGTCTTATTACATTTACAGAAAAGGCATAAGCCAAACTGTGGTGATTTAGATAAAGTTCCTTGGTACTGAATCAGCTCAATGGCACTGCAGCACATTTCCATGAAAGCTATCATATTTATGAATTAAATGGGTTGGAAACTTCAAAGCCTTCTTTATCTTTTTTGCTTTTCCAGTTTTCTTGTTCATTTTGATTTTTACCATGGTGCTTGTCATCTATCCTATCTATGAAAGATCTCAGTATTGGGTTGTATTTGCTTTCTTTACGTATTTTGCAGTAAAAAATTCCTTAGTTATAAGAAAAACAGTATGTGACCAAGATAAGGTGCTAGACACTGTTATTAGGAGATAAATTATTTACAGATCCAAATTTTTCTCAAAAGGGTAGTGACAAGGAAAGTGCTCAGATTACTGGTTTGCTCCCAGGTGGCAAGACGTGGTATTGCACCGATGCCACACTGATGTTGCACCTACCTGTGGTGCATATGAAGATTACAGTGTAACTCCTGTTCCTGCTGTCAGTAAGCATGAGCATCAGCCATAAGGGTAGCTTGTGCCTTAGGTAGCTACACAGTTATCTATACATATATCTGATTTGTAAGAAAGATCTATATAATTGGAAGAAGCCAGATTAATAAACAGAAAAAAAAAAGTTGAGATGTATAATAGCAGTTTAAAGATAGGTAATTTATTTAGTGAGACATGTCAACATTTGTTTAAAAAATAAAATTGTAATGTACTTTTACTTCCAAAAATTTGTTGACCTTACTCAAACTGCGCACCTTATTCCAGCAAAATCTGTATTACTTTATCTGCTGTCAATGACAACATTTCAGCCATAGCTTTTCTTAGTAAGAGCCACACCAATGAAGTTTTGCACTAATATTTCCATTCAAATTTCCAATATCCAATTTGATTAGTTAGTGAATGTCTACATGCAGTAGTGGACTTGAGCTTAGCCGTGCTGCCTGAAACAGAATCTGTCCCAAAGTATTAATGTTCTCCATGCAATTTCCCTCGCTTTACGAGGGAAAAAAAAAAATGTGCTCTGCATATAATCTAGGAAAAGTGCTATGTTACTTGGTGTAGTAATATGCCGTGTAATGGTGTGACTTCATAGTTAAAGTGAAATTCATCTCTGTGCAGACAACTTCAGTGAAGTATGGGGTGTGGTTGGAGAATTTCTTTCTAAGGAAGCTCCTTTTTCTAAATGTTTTCTTGAGACTTTCTTTCATTCCCAGCTCTGGACTTTTAAAATAGAGATAATAATGTCATGAATGTCTAATTGATGATGTGTTGCATATGTTTAGCTTCTGATGAGAATGGATGCTTTTTCCTTTTCAAAAAAGTCTGTATCGTTCAAAAATTGACCGTATGTTTATACATCAGAACAGCAGTATCTTTTTTATCTTTTTTATAACTTCTATGAACATTATATGCTTCCTGGTAAAGTTTCTAAATTACTTGTAAATATTACTCCATTCCCTCTCTTTCCTTCTCCCACCTTCAAATTAGGTAGTAAATTTTTAATTAAACTTGCCTTGACATTTTAAGGACACTGAGTATCTTTGTCATTTACACAACAGATAACAAAGTAATCCAATTTTCTGGCCTCCCACAAATTATCCCTTCAAAGAATACAGCTCTTGCTTCCCGTGTTTAAAATAAGCATTACCCTTAGACTAGCAACCACTGTCAATTACTAATCTTTTATTATTGGCTCCAGGGAAAGATTAAAGGAAAAGCTGAAACATAGCTGACAGTTTGGTTATCGCATCTGGAGTAAATGAAAAGCATGGCCTGAATCCATCAGGGAAGATTAGGAAAATGTGAGAAAATTACTGATGTCCTTTTGCACGTGTAAATTCAAACTCATTCAAAAATTGAGGTATCTAACTTTTGACAGATCTCTTCTATTGCTTATTTCACTTAGGAGTAATGTAACAGATAGCAAAGTTAAAGAGGAAAATGTGTTCTCATCAGTGAAACAAATGTAGTAGTGCTGCCTTACTGTGCATCTCAGGAGAGACGTGAACGTGCCAACAGTGCATAAACCGTTCCAACTCCTAGCCATGCTTGACAACAGGAATGGTTTGAAGGAATGTTTGCTCTCTGTCCTTAACAAAATTGATTAAATTAAATATTAATAGTTAGTGATAAGAGGAAAACTTAAACAGTTTCCTTACAGAATCTGGTTAAAAGCTGTCATCTTTCTACAAAGATTTAATAAAATTGCATAGCTTATTATTAATAGGTGAAATACAATTACTGTTTCAGAATATGTTGAGGTCAAATTAACTTTCTAAGAATTAAATTGTAATTTTTTTCAGATTATGGCATAAATAGTATCTGATTACATACCTGCATATCCTCTAATGTGATGGGACACTAATCTTGACCTGAACTTGGGTGCTACTGCAGCACTGGAAATAATCCTTTGAAAGGAATTGTTGCTCTGTAGAGTATATAATATCTACTCAGGATGCAACAGTGGATTAAAACGTAAATACCTTCTTTTGGGCTTCAGATCTTCTATCTTATCAAATTGATCTTTTTCTCTTTAATGGATTGAATGGTAGGTTTGCCTCCTGTAATATGTATCTAAAACCCCGCAGTACGTAACACTGGTATTGAATGAACAAGGTAGTACTTTCAAAAAAGAAAAAAAAAAAGTAAAAGAAATTGTAGGGCAGGGCAAACACTGGTTTGCAGGAAAGTTGCTACCACTATGATGGAAATATTTTGAGAGACTGAGACATCAGGCAAACCTCAAAGCTTCAAAAGACCCTTTATGCTCAAATCTCAGGCAATCTATCTGTTAATAATTAAGATTCAAGCATTAATCAAACATAGTAATTGAGCATTAGATTTATAAACCCGCACAAGTACGATGCTGTCTTGTTGGCTATAGTCATTGGTGGTTCTTCATCTTGGAGGTGGAGGTGGTAAAGACCAGGCTTGAGAGCTTTTCTACATGGGAAGCCACAATTGAAGTGGTGTCTTCTCTCTTTCCCAAGCTTCACTGTGCATCATTGGTTATATATAATTTTTCCTATGGATCAAGACTATTCTGGACCAAAGGATTACACTTCTTCTTTGCATAGGTCAGAACCAGTCTTTTGTGGCTTGTCCAGAGAGGCGTTAACCTCTTGGGTGCCAAGTTATCTTGGCTGGGCCAGCGGAGTGTCACCTGGTGGTTGTTATCTGGGTGGGTTATCTGATACCTACCACTACCTTAATTTTACAGTTTTTATGCAAGCAAATAACACAAAACGGTTTGCTTCCTGTGGTCTTGTGGTATGTGTATATGCAATGGAGACATGCATGTTTTACAAACAAGACCTCATGCTGCAAGACATTCCTATCCCGATATTTTTGTAATATGAATATTAGGATGTGGAAGAGTGGATATTGAATGATGCAGAAAAACAGAATACAACATAAATATATGTTTAATGAAAAAATCTTTACAGAGGCTTTCAAGCACCTAGCTTACCCATTCACTACTATTTCCAATAAAAAAAATGAATATAATTATTTGCATGAGGAAGCCTTAGGGCTTCATTTCTCTTCCTGGTTAAAGGTTTCCTTTAATCTCTGTCATATCATACAAAACCTGTCAGTATACTTAATTTCATTTGACTTTACTAGACAAAATGACAGTAACTTTTTTTTATCTCTTAATTCATGTTTTTTAAATAATTGTTTTCTTGAGATGAAGCAAAGATCATATTATGTAAAAATGTTGTTATGAATTAAGGTTGTAAGAAGCTGAATGCTATGTTAAATGTTTCAAAAATAGGATGGATTGTTAATAAAGCTCTGTCTGGGTTTTGAGGTTGGAAAGCTAGAGGCAGTTTATTCTGACTTCTGAGAAGTCTGCACATCAGCAGAATGCTGTATCAAAGCATGCGGTCTCATGCTTTTGGGTTTTTGTGATCCTGCCAGGGCTGTGGATGTTCTGGTTGGGGTGGGCAAAACCAAAACCTCCAAAGGAACACAGATAAATACAGAATCTTGAGCTACGAATAAGATGAAATTAGCTCTTTTGTTGCCTATAGATTTTAAGGATAGTAGAATAAAATCCTTTTATTTCAAATGATATGTGCTTTAGATAATAATCTTAGGTTATTTCCCTATTTAATATACTTTAAAAGTTTAAATGACATGAGGTCAGTCATGCTTACGAAGAGACATATTAATTCAATGGTGTGTCATCTTTCAGTCTAAGCCTTGTAGCTGACTAGCAATGAAAACTGAATGGAAGAAACTTCCGTCTTAGCAGATTCAGAGTCAAGAAACTCCCCAAATGGATTTAGTCCTTTCATGAAAGCTTACCTTTCTGACTTCTTTCCAAGGACTTTAAGGAACTCTAAGATGATAATAAAGCCTGGAGATTATATAAGTCAAAGATAAATGTGTATCAGAAACAGTGTATAATCTCAGCTCAGAGGTTACTTTAACAGGCTTTGACATCAGAAGTCATTACATTCTGAGCAGTTTCCAAATTCCATGTATTCATCATAAATCAAAGAATGCTCTATTTCAGTTATCTGTGACGCTTAGGATTTTAGTAATTACTTATTCTTGGACTGGCAAGTAGTTTGTTTTTTTTTTAATTTTATTAACTTTTTTTTAAGTGTGCAGTTCATGCTTCTTAATTCTTTCAGAAACTTCTTTATTTCACAGCGACACAGTAAACCCTTAAAGCGGCATTCTACTATTTTTTGAAGTTTCCTACTAGACTATTCTGAATTTCACAGAAAAGTAAAACTGCAAAACTTGCCTTTATTATCTTGAGGTCCCAGGAGGTCCTAATACAGGAACACTCACTGATGTTTCAGTTTTCTTGATCCTGACCCTAACATAAAGATGACAGATATAATACTTAAAAAGAACTGTACAATGGTGAGCAGAAACTGATTAACTTTGGTATTAAGAATGGCCTATTCCTTTAAGGAAGCCTGTCAGAAAAAGGGATTGAGTAAAAATATTAGGAATCAGAGACTCTTCACTAGTCCTTGCATTTTCAAAAAGAATATATGTATCTTGCATTGATTTCAGCCCAGGTTGCTGACTAGGGCTACCAAACCCACAGAAAACCAAGAATTTCCATGCTAATAGTAATGTGCTCCTTTTACTTTACAAACTTAGTTACACATATTAACTTTGTATAACTCTCATAGTTAATCTTTTTAAAATTTGAATTTATTTCCCTAACTTTCAGTTTCACTACAGTATGATGTATTATTCTAGGTTTAGTTATAAAATTCATATTATTAAAAAGAAAGCATAGTGTAAAGTAAAGGAATCAATACATTAAAAGTTTTAAAACAGCAACAACAAAACTTAATTACAGGTTAAAAAACAAATCAAGTGAGAGACTTGAGGTTTATAACTACTCTGTGACCAAACAATATGATTCTTGGAAATTCAGTGAATTTTACATTTAAAATTAATTCCAAGCTGCAATGAGTCGTGTTAATATGAAAATATATATTAAAAAGTAATAAGCATCTGAAATTATATTTCTTACAAAGCAGAATTAGAATCACTGGAATCCTTAGACAGGTGCAATTAGTTACTGAACGATACTGTGAAATTCCTCGAAGACAGTAAAATACTTTGACTTCAGATTATGGAAGAGACCATTTGCTCATGTAAATGGCAGTATTTGCTGATACATTGTTTCTTACTTTTTTCATCAAAGCATACCATTTTCTACTGATTCCGATAGAAAACCTTGAAAATATTATCTTCTCTTCTGGTCTTCCAAATCTTGTTTACTGACAAGATTTGGGGATCTTGTGGGATAAATTCACAGGAAGATAAAGGTCAGTTTTCTTCACATAATTACAGTATGTCAACTGAAAAGGGATACACAAATTTATTTGGGTTCTACTTATAAGAATCACACTCTTTTCCTATTAAACATAGACCTTTCACTCTCATCTTTTAGGAAAGCAGACCAGCTTGATCACACATAAATGTGCACATTTGGAGCAGCCTCTTCTGTTGAATCTGCAAAACCCCAGTTTCTTTTTAATTCAAATTTTACTGCATTTAACTGCATTGATAGTTAATTTCAGAAACCTTCTGGGCAGCCTTCCAAACTCTACACTGTCTCTCTCTGAGATGTGTTGAAGGTCTGAAAGTTTACAGAATAATGGTTTATTCACATCTTAGACTACTGATTCAAGGCAGTTCTTCAAGGGATGCAAACTGATCCCTGGCTGACTTTTATTGCAAAAGCCCACATTTTGAAATGAGTTGATAATTAGGCACTCAGCTTTTATTTGCCAAATTTAAATAATCACCCACCATTTATTTCTGTTAAAGAAGTCACTGGCACTTTAATTTCTGAATTCTTTGCTTGAAAATTTTTCTGAATATTTTACAATATAAGATGATAAATACAAAATTCACAATAGTTCAGCATATTTTTTTTGTTCTCTGTCTTCCTGAATTATTCTTTCCTGCTTCTGTCTTCCTAAAGGCTTGACTTCTTGTTAGTTAGTGTCTGGTGACTCCATCCTGAGCATTTCAGAGGCCAGACTCCCCTATGCTGTCTGGTTTTCTCCCAGCCTCCCCATACTGGCCTACTATTTCATGTTCAACGGTTGACATTAAAATGGCTTTTCATCCCCTGTCCCAATGCCGGAACCCTCAGCTGCACAGATAATCCCCAAATACATTATTACAGGAGGGTCAGTCAACTTCCAGGGGACATGTAGAAGAAAGGAGGTCAACATCTGAATCCTTTCTGTACGTTCCACCAAGACTGGCTTCACTTCGTGGTTTCTAATTTTGTTAGGTTTGCCTACACCAAAAATAAGTGCAATACTTTCTTTTTTAATATATGCTGTGCTTTGCACTGTTAATCTGGCCAAAAGCAGTAGTCAAACGGCTGTGCTGGAAGCTTTGCCCACCTGAGGAATTTTTCCCTGTTGGGGAGTGGAAGGAAGGTTTACCTTGTCGTTCACCCCTCCGCTCAGCAGCGTTTTGTCAGAGAGATTGTGCAAATTCTCTTTGAATCTCCAAGTTGTCCTCCAGGGCAGTTTGTCATGAGAAGCTTGTCACCCGAACAGGAGCCACTTAGTAACTCTCAATCTTAGTGCCTTATACTCCCTGCCTGAAAGAGCTTCTTTAACACCCAAATTTCCTTTGGCTTTACTGAAACATTATGACATCTTTGCAAACAGAGTGCATGGCTTTCATTCTCAAGGATGGGAAATAAAAGCTTCTGTTAAGAAATATCTATTTAAGTGGCTTTGTCTATGAATAAATGATAGTTCTCAAAAAAGGAAAAGAAATGTTTAATATTCTGCCTGAGGGAGTCATGTTTCTGTTTTCTACATTGCGTATTTCTTCTCTGGGTCTGTGCTTGTTGTTTTAAGGAGATCTCAAAAACAGTGACATTAAAACAGAGGAGGTAGTGACCGAATTGAGAGATGTTGAGAGAAATAAAAGAGAACATATTTCATTACTTAGTCATCTCTGGTTTTGCTTTGCATTAATTTCATATTTATTAAGGTTCACATTCAGGAAACTAAAGATTAATAAGTAAATAATAGTACATACTCTGAGGAGAGAAAAGCAAGAGCAATTATAGCAAGATAGCTGGATAAGGAAACAGAAAATTCAAAAAGAAGCAGCAGGCAAAGGGGACATGAAAATACAAAGACAAACCTGAATATACTACAGAATCACTATGCCTTGTAACTACTGTCGCGGCGCAGTGACGCTGTATTCTACTTCCTATACCACTTATTAAAAAGGACACTATTTTTCACTTTGATTTCTCTGTATATGAATGATACCTTTTTCCTGAGCAGTGTATCAGTTTGCTCCCTGTACTGCCATGACTGCACTGAGCGCATTACTGCACGTATGAAAGCATAGCTACATCTTGCACTCAGAGTAGGGATGACAGCTGGTTTGTGATCTTAGACTGTGGGCTCAATCTCATTTCAATCTGTGAAAAGTGAGGGAAGCTTTCGTGATGCACTTGTTCTGAGACAGAAATCTGACAGAAAGCCTGTTTCAGTCAGTCTTCGATTTCAAAATGGTTTCAGCCTTGCGTAACAATGCCCTTTGCAAAACTGATCTATGTAGACAGAGACTCGCCAGCTTCTGGAGGGTCCCTGTCCCCTGAAGCGATACAGACCCGGATGCTTGCTAAAATGCCTTGTTCTGAAACATGGACAGGTAGGTCCCCACCAAGATGTCATAGCTATCAACAACTTGGTTTTTCTTTGCTCTCTGTGAAATCAACTTTGAAAAGTTTACAGGACATCAGAAGAGGTAATAATATAAATTGACCTATGCTGAAAGTGGTTAGGATTTGAACCAGATTTCATTCAAAACAGCTTGGGTTACTAACTCACACTGGTGAGTCCTGTCCCTCAGCTTGTGCATGTCTGTTGTCTTGGCACAGCTGGCCTTGTGGAAGTACTGCTGACAAATCTCTTGACGAAGTATCTAGCTGTGTGCGTAGCACCAACTGTTTGCCTTCTGCAAATACTCCTCCAGAGGCTACCTTATACTTCAAGCCTAGTAATTTTATGATTAACATCTTTTGTTTCTTACAGTTCTCTAATCAAAATGTGTATGTTATGTTCATTGAATAACTCTGCATTCCTTTTTTTCCCAGATATTTATTCTATATTCATAACGATCAAAGCATCATGTCCCTTCGAAGGTAACTACTGTCAAAACTTCAACTGTCTTTTTGCTGGTACTGACATTTTGTAGAGTAAGTGTTTTTAAAAGTTCTTAAGAGACTCTTAACTTCTTGTTCACGTTCTGGAGAGCTTTATCTTTAGTGGGCCTTTTACCTGTTCAGTAATTCCACTCAGAGTTTTTTCTGGTTGGTTTACTTCTAACACAAATTGGTGTCAAACAGTTGCTCATATTCAGGGAATATGGTACAGGTCATCTTCTTTCAGTGCCTTAATTCTGGTTAGCACAGGCCAACAGAGGTGTTTTCTGACATTAACATCAGTTTCAAATAACCAGTTCCACAGGGTCTTCAGGATGTATACTGTCCTGTATATTTTGTAGAATAAATGCTGGGTATGTGTCTGAAATGTATTTCGTTGTTGTTGTTTGTTTGTTTGTTTGTTTATTGCTTTCTTTTAGAAAGGCATTTAACACAATTTCTGTATTAATGGCCAGGAAAGAAATGAACTGAGACCAGACATGCAATAAACAGTTTTTATCTGACACCAGGGAAGAAACAAAAACAAAGCACCTTTTTCTCATCTTTAATAGCAAATAAACTTGAACTAGTATCTTACAAGAAAAAGGATAAATATCCCATATCTATTACCCTTTTCAGCATGTTTCCTGCTAATTAATTACTGAAGCACTCTTGGGAACTTTGACTATATAAATAATCATAAAATAAGCTGGTTTAGTTTGGACAAAAAGTTTTTCTGATCATATTTGTTATAGTAGCTGAAAAGGTTTGGAGACTGATGGCATAGCTGTAAAAGTTTGAAAGATAAAAGGGTTGTCTCACTTTCTGTTTAAAGTCATGGATAAAACCAGCATAAAAATAAAATATACAATAGTTGTTGAAACATCTTATAGCCTAAAGTGAAGTTTAATAACCAAATTATAGAAATTGAAACTTCATTTACCTTTATCTTACTGAGGTAAGAATCTATCTATGAACAGTACAGTACAGTCGTAATAAATTAAGTGTGGGACATTGAGTCTCTTTCTGCAATGTGAATGTGTAGAGTGGAACACCGACCGCTGTTTATGCATATCTTAACTATCAGCTTTCAGCATCCCAACATGCTTTGCTCTCATTCTTTAGGCAAATAATATTAACAGGAGAGGCTTTTAACTGGGAGGAGTTATAGTTGTTTTATAGTTGTTTTGTTCTTTAATAGAATTAATTGAATATACCAGAGGGGTTTTTTTTTATATTTTTTATATTTATGCCACAGGGTAGTGGAATTAATATTTGTATCTTGCTGATATAATTACAAAGGTTTTTTTGCTTATTTATAATTTGAGGATAGCTGTAGTAGTGAGCGTTATTCAGAAAAAATTAAACATTACATAGAAGTTGCACTACCGTTGGCTAGTTATCTTGAAATTAAATGCTACTTCAGTTATAAAATATTACCACAGAAAACCAAAGCAGATCACTAGATAATGTGACTCCTGTGCTTTATGGGAATATTGTAATCACAAAAAGAATATTATCTATCATATGCTGAACTGTGCGCCAAGCCTACCAGTGTAATCCTGCTGCATAATTTTGCTTCAGGAGAGATGAAGAAGCTTCAAAATTAGCTACATCTCAGGGCTGGCCATCTAAAGAGCAGAAACTCTGATCTATTTTCCCATGGAACCTGTTCATTCTTTAACTGTAGTAGGTTTGAAAATTTATTCTATAGAGTGTAAACCTTAGTAACCCTTTAATGAGAGGATTATATGGGTAGATATGAACAGTAGTGATGAGACTCTCTCTAGTAATGCTTTTTTAATGGAGAAGGAGACACAGGGAGCATTAAAGAAGTAGGAAGAACAGTTCTGCTCATGATTGACCCTGATATTCTGGAAGCAGAAATTGATTTTCATACTTTTTAAACTATACTAAGAACTCAAGCTCACAATTTCCTCCTCTTCATATAATTAGAAATGGAACTGTTATAAATTGTGAATGAAAAAAAAAACCCCAAACCTTAGAGGAATTTCTCCTTTTTTTTTCTTTTTTTTTTCTTTTTTTTTTTGACAGAAGCTTGCCTGGCTTTCTTAAGAGCTAACTCTCAAGACTGTTAGTGTGGTATGAGACCAAAGTTATAGGCATTTTTCACAATATAGTTCAGAGGTTTTGTTTTTTAGTTCTTGTAAAACAGCCAGTGAGCAGCAATGGAGAGAAATTAATACAATAGAATATCTTGAATTCAAGTGGTTTAGCATAATTATATTTTGAGTAGTTATCTAATTGTCTGTTTGAATTTAACCTTTCTCTTAAAAATTTGACTTGGAACATATCAGTAGTACTGCTTTTACTGATATAATAAGCTGAGTGATAATAAATACTGTTTTCATACGAAACAAGTTCTGCACGTTGGTGAATAAAGAGAAGGCAAGCGGTACATGCCTAAAACTTGATCATTCTACCATCCATACAGCTGTAAATTCATTAGAATGCATTAAATTAGGTTGAATTAGTTTTTATTTATTTCAAACTGCACCACCTAAGTATTTGGAAAAATCAGAGTAGAGAATGGGAATTTTTATTTAGCAATTTATCTCATAAGAGCTGTAAGTAAGTTAAAACTGCAGAGAAGACAAATTAATTATTTGTGTTGGTGTTTACTGTAGAAGAAACTGTGGAGATGTATGTAAGGCCCTACTTCCTTAGCATCTGAAAGTCTGGAGGTTTGCATGTTTATGAAAAAAAAACCCAAACCAAAACAACCAACCTTTACAAAGCCTTTGGGAAGAAGTAGAGGAAGAGTTTAGACAACTACAATTATGTAAGCATATATTGAGAGAATATCGTAAAGGATGGAATCACTCAGTACCTAAACAAGTACAGTTTACTTGGGAAGAGTGACATGGCTTTTAAAAAGTGAGGTCCTGCCTTGCCAGCCTGTTGGAGTTCTTTGAAGGTGATAGCAAGAATGCAGATAAAGGTGATCTGTTTCCTCTAAATTGCTACCATTTCCAAAAGGATTTTGACAAAATCTGCTGCAAAAGGCTTTAAGAAAACCAAAACCCCAGTGAAATACAAGAGAACGTCCTGCCACAGATAAGTAACTGGCTAGAAGAAGGCTGGAGTAAATAGCCAGCTCTTACAATGAAGTGAGATCACAAGCACAGATTCATAAGGGTCTCTCTCAGGAAATGTGTTGTTTGTGGAATATAAAGTAACCACAGAAAACAAAGGAACCGTGTATTCCACTGAGCTGTGTGTGAGAGCTGCTGCTTGAATATTTGCGTACAGCAATGTGACTGATGCTTATGTGGAGTAAACATGTAACCTTTTCTTTATATATTGCATGCGAGATGATATCCAATATCCTATTTGTTCTAAGAATGTATCTTCTCAAATAATGTACATAACAGTGATAAGTTAAAAATAAAAATATCTATACAACATACAAGCACATAATGTACATGAGCAGTATTTTACAGAAACTTACTGACTTTGAACTTTGCAGTGAAAGAAATATTCAGGCTTTCGGTTTTTTGCCACTTAACACTCAAGGCCAATGGAGAGGATCTCCTTTATGTTTAAGTGCACAGGAACAATAGTACAGTAGGTATGATGTGGATTTACGTTTTAGCTTGACAGGGTCATTTAATTAAAAAGTGTATTTTTAATAACTGTTAGGAAAAGTTGTGCAACACAAATATTTTATATATGTAGGTTGACCTGGTGTTTTCAATTGGTACTTAAACCTGTTGTTTAAATTTATCCTGATATCTATCAGTTAGGTATTGTTTTGAGGAGGAAATTCAAAGCGTATGGGAAAGGACATATGTAATACATTCTTGACAGCCTCTTTAAGCTAAGAGGCAAATGTTTAGTACAGATAAGAAGTCCAAATATGGTAGTGAATCTTAAGGAAATGAAATTCTGTGGGATACATTATGGATCTATCAGAGAGCTAAATTTAGAAAAAGATTGTCGCTGTTGCTGTGTGCTTGTTTGCATAGTTTAATATTGTGACAACATTACACGGAAACCTCATCAACCATGACTTTGTTTGAAATACGCCAGCTGTTTAATTGCCTATCATAACACAAAATGAGACCTTAGGAAATACAAAACAATATCTCATCTACCAAACTGTATTAAAAATTGCTGATTTTGTAAACATTATCATATGTTTTTAGACACATGCTTGTAAGAAGTCAGTGGCATTACTATTTTTTTACATAAAGGGAGAGTGAAAACAAATAACATCTGACGGCGTTAGCAAATTTTTTTTGTAAAATTGACATATTTTGATAGAATTCTCAAATTTGATTTTCATGAAATGGAAGTAGCTGTAATTTAACTCACTGCAGTAAAATAGCTGTAGCCTATGAGAAGCTGTGCTGATGAATTTATTTCATGTTTACAGTTTGCATTGCTGGTTGTAACAGCAGTCCAAGGGTAGAGCTCTTAGAGCAGCTTGGTATTCAGAGCTTCCACCAAAATCAGATCTTATTTTCTGAGTTAACGATTATATTATGGTATTATCACAGGGTTTTTCTGTTTTTTTGTTTTTCCTTCTAGCGTGACTGACAGATTTATAACATTACAGGTAGAGAAATTAGATACCAGGAAAACAGTGCTAAAAAACAGGCTATGATAAAATCCAAGGCACTGTTTTATGTTATTACAAATTTTTTTTTATATTAAATGCTATAAAAGTAAGTGTAGGAAGATTTTTGTAGCAGAGGACTGACCAATATTAGACTGTTTAGTCTTAAACACTTTAACTTCTAGTTGCATCTTTACATACACATTGAAATGAATTGCTGACAATTTGCAGTGTTCATAAGTTTGTTTCCCCCAAAAAAACCCAATACTGGTGGTGTTCTACTAGCTCATATCTGTGTTTGATCTTAGATGGTGATCACCTGTTCTGATATATAACCTGCTTTGATGCTTAAGATATGAGGGGAAGATCTATGTAAAAAATGGGCAAACACACACAGTTCAAACAAACAACAAATTCACCTGCAGATGGATATCTGCAGAGCATCCAGAGATCGTTTCCCTTTTACATATTAAGACGTACTGATAATGAAGAGGAGAATAAACAACTTAAAAGATTACCCTCTAACTCCATGAGAAGGATTAATCTTTTTGAGGTCATCTGAAAAGTGTGTACTTTTCCTGTCTGTGAATTCTAGGCATGATTAGTGAATTAATATTTTACTAGTCTTTTGCCCAGTGGCAGAATTTGACTTTTTAATACACAGTCTTTTTATGATTTTCTTAAATGGAGAGGAGGTAGGTGGGGGACAGACAGCAGTTCTTTCTGCTGGAGAAAGTGTGTCCATAATTGCCCCAAAGAAATGTAAGAGAGTTAAAGATGACAGCATATTAAGAAGCATTAATTTCTACATTTTGAAAAATATTTTGAAGCACAAAAAAGCCCGTACAGATAATTTTGATTACAGTCCCTGAGGTAACATCTCATTTTTAGTCTAGACACTCTGAATTACCACCTACTGTGTATGGTAAGAAATTACCACAAGAAAAATCTTTTGAAAATTTATCTTCCCATCCTTTCATGTTCTACAATAAGAAAAGTTAAAACATAAGAGTAGGACTGCAGATTTTCTCTGAAAATTACAAAGCCTTTTAAAAGATTTGGAAAAAAAAGACAAGTTTTTGCTAATAACTAGATTTTTTTTTTTAGTCTATCCAACAAATCACTTTAACATGATCTAGCACTTTCTTTATATTACCACATGGGGTCACTTACTGTTAATAATCTTTAATAAGGAAAACATAAAAATTTATACTCTACAATTTAGAATTTATGCATTTACAGGCACATTACCAGCTAACAATAGACAAGACAAAGTTATAAGATTCAAAGCTCTGTGACATTGTTTGTGATAAACATTTACATTTATGAAATTTGTTAACCTGCTGTTCCCATCTGTCATATTATATTCTGAAAACTATTATGTATAAAATTAGCATATAAAAATTCTTTCTAAGCAAAATAAAACTTGCTAGCAAGGTAAAAAGTGATTTCTATGGTTTACAAAGAATGTGGCTGAACTGAGGACCTGGGAGTACGTCCTACGTTTTTCTGACGTAGTTTCAGAGCATGCCTATGTGTGCATTTCCTCTGGGAGAAAATCAGGGTGCATACGTAGGGACAGAGCTGGACACAGCGTGCAATGGGTCCTGCAATCTGGACAGCAGCTTTCAAGCCGTGGTGTTTGGATCAGCTTTTCTTCTTAGGAAAGTAGAAACACAGGAACTGCTTGATGGGTGTTCGTCAACTTTGTTTATGGTCCTGAAAGAGGGAAAGACATTTCACCTATGAAGAAATAGGAGTATATGCGGCATCATTTTGGACATGAGGAAAAATGTCTTTACTGAAAGAGTGGTTAAACATTGGAACAGGCTGCTCAGGGAAGTGGTTGAGTCACCATCCCTGGAAGTATTTAAAAGACGTGTAGATGAGGCACTTAGGGACGTGGTTTAGTGGGCATGGTGGTGTTGGGTTGACGGTTGGACTCGATGATCTTAGAGGTCTTTTCCAACCTCAATGATTCTATGATCTATAAAAACATATAAACTAATTTTGTAGCAGACATATGCAGTGCAGGTGGAGAGATTAAAGTTTCAAATAAGTTACTTATACAAATCTCATTTACTGTTAATGGCAGTTGGGGCTTGCCTATACTTTCTGCCCTTGGTACATTCTCTAATTAAGGGAAATGAAAGAGTTGAAATTAGGGATCTCGAATTGCTCTTTAGGTAAGGATTATTCATTGTCTTACTGAAGAATGTGATATGGAATGGAGCACTGGCACACCAAGAATGTTTCTCAAGCAAAAACCAACTGCATTAAGCATTTCTAAAGACCCTGCACATGATTAATCCACCTCTGAACAGTAATATTCTTCATTTGCAGTACGGAGCTAGTCAGGAATTGTTGCTACTTTTCTTAATGAGGTTTTAATAAAGCTTTTAAGCTGCTAAAATTACCTGAAAGTTCAGCTCTTTGCTGCTCAAAATATATGCAGCACGTTTTACTTCAAAAAAGGTGGTAGATCATGTGAAATGTGTGTATATGCATGCATTTGTGTGCATCCTCAAGTAATAAATGAAGGAGGATGTAAAAATAGCATTTTCTCAGTGTAGTTCTGCAGCTGAAAGGTAATTATCTTTATAAATAACTTGTAGTGCTCTTAAAAACACATCATTGTTGGATACCACAAGTTTCCTTTTGTAAAATGAAGGGTAAACTGGTACAGAAGCAACAATAGTATTCAACAATGGTTGTGTATTGCTGACTTTGGAGCAGAACAAGCCTTTTTCAGACACATGATATGTCTGCTTTCTAAAGTTGCTTACATTGTCTGGGGATGAGGATTAAAGCTTAGACTTTTTGTGTTTGATCTGTCTGTGTCCAGGAGGTATTATTTATAAGGCATGGGATTTAGGACGATTCGCATTTCCAGAAGGAATAAAATCATTTGTTTTCAGTAGGAAGGCTCAGTCTGTGAAGAGGCAGATTATAAAATTTTGATACAGTTCTTTTGAGGGAAAAAAAAGTATATGTAAGATACATAAGTATAAGATACGTAAGTATAAAATACGTAAGTATATGTAGTTAGACTTGACAAGCTAATTAAATGCTGTCCAACTCTTAATTACTAGAGCTGTGGTAGAAAAGGAATGTATAAGTATTTTGTAAATCCATATTTGATCAAGCTATTTTATTTTTAAGATAAGACGTGTTAATGTTTTTGTTATTAGGAAGACCTTAAAAACAGAGCAAATTTTAGGAAAAATAAAGCTATTAATAGATGAGATGGCAAAATTATGTATTTTTCTAATAAAAAGCTCTTCAAATACACAAGGATGGAAATCCCTCTTTTAAAGGTGAAATTCAAATTAAAGGAGACTGGGCTAAATATGTTGAGTAGAGGAAACAATGTTGAGTAGAGAGCAAAAATCTGAAACCTTTGGGCACATAGTGCCCTCCATTGAAAACTCTGGAAATTTTTCTTCAGTCATTAATGGGCTTGTTTGTGTAAACTGTCTGATTTACGTTAGCTGGCCACAAGCCAGGTTCAGCAGCCACCTCCATCCTTGCAAGCCTACGGAAATAGTTATCTGACACCACTTTTTGAGAAAATCAGAAAAAACAGAGAGAAAATAGAGAAAATACTTGTCCCAGTGCCACCTGGTAAAAGACGAGAATTACTAGATTATAGCAGGAACCCTGTTAATGTAGTTTGATCTCCACTAGGAATAGGGAGTATTGCTTACAAAGAGAAGCACGCCTTACAAATGAATATTCAAAACGGAGTTATGCTGATAAAGGAAATTAATGGGAGATGTTTGGAGCTGCTCCTGGTAGATATTTGCTTTGCACAGGAAGGATTATGCAAGAACTTGAAAGGAGGTGTTTATTTAGATTTGTTTTTCATTAATTTGGCATATTTGTTGTCTGTGTGCATATACACAGAACTGCTGAACCAAGAATAATTGAGAATATGTGATTTTTCTTTGATGAATGTATACCTGTGCTATAAATGTAGTTATTGATTTGTGATTTTTGGAATATCCAGCAACATCCACCAGTATCCAAAATGACAAAAGTAAGACTGGTAATTATTTGTATAGTTTACGTATACATTGTTGAACTCTAAAAGCTAGGAAAAGTATTATAAAATAACAATGATAATAGTGTTCACAGAAGAGAAGAATACTCTCCATTAATGAAATCAAAAGAGGTCAAATATATGAAGCAAAGTAATATAATGAAGTATGACTCAGTTAATCTTGGCGCTATTAAAAACTTAAAATATTAGAAAAATTCTATGAAATGAAATTATAGCCTTGCAGTAACATTCTTTTTAGTCAGTACTCTTTCTCATTTATCATGTTTCTGCTAATGGCCTTAGAGATTTAGAGAAAATAATCTGAGTGGTGTGCTTCCAAGGGAACTCGGTTAAGTCTGCCTTTTGGATTATTGTTTTGGGATCTGTATGATTTAAAATGAATAAAAGCTCCCTGTATAACAGCGATAAAGATTATATGGCTAGCACAGTAACTTTCAACGTACAGCATTTAGGGGAATCTAAGAGTGCAAATTCCTCCAACACTTGTCATGAAATGAAATAAGGATTTGGATTTGGTCATAATGGAAAAAAATCAGCTTCTATAAAATTTTTAATAAAGAAAAGCACTTTGCGCTCTTGCACATACCTTAAGTGAGTTATGCTGTATGTTTCTGTCAACGTGACATGCTCACATTTGTCCTAAGAAAATGAAAATATTTCAGTGAACAAAATATTTCTCATTTTCATTTTCCAAATGTCATTATATAAAAAGCCCAACTTTTTCAATCTAGCTCCTAAATTACTCTATCAATTAGTGACAATTTTGGGGTTGTAGCATCTTTGGAGACTAGTCTCCCGTTAACTAAATCAGAGCCATAAGAACAAACTGGCCGAGCAGTGGTGTGTTAAAGCAGCAGCTAGACAACATGGAAAATTCACTATTCTTTACTCATCAGATAGATACATAACTTAAATGTATTTCTTAATCTGAATCTTCTTGGGAATATGTAACATCTTTATTTGGCGCTACCTCCCTTGGTGTCAACCTTGGCTTTGTCTTCCTTAGATGTAATTCCTGCAATAAGCTGTTCATTTGATGTTCCATATACAGCATGTTTTAGTGATATATTTCACTGCCAGCATTTGCCCACACATTTAACTGCAACGTGCAGCTTTTAAATGGTGACTGTTCTGAGGATAATGAGTAAGGGAAGATTTGGGGTTTTTTTCCCTAGGTTATTCATCAGAGGAAATTATGAGGTTTGTGCAGTCTAATACTTACATATTTTCAAATATTTAACAAGTCACATGTTCCCTGGGCTGAGACAATTCAATCATTTTTTTCAGTATGTTAATAGAACTAAAAGCAATGAAATAGAAAATTCAGCAGTAACTTTAATCAATGTGGTTGTTGTACAAGTATGCTTTACAAAGGCATTCCAGTATTTTGCTGTTTACATAAATGTTTCTATCCACTGTAAGTATTGTAAACTATTCCCAGTAAATAACATTACTTTCATTAGGTAACGTAAGTCACAGCTTTCTTTTTGAAGCGCTTAGAGTGCTATTGTTTATGATACAAAGTAATTTCTAAATATGTTTACAAACCACAAAGCAACTTGAAAGTTTGTTTTGATCTGTTTGAGGTTCTTATTCAAAACTGTGTGAAAATTATCATATATGACGGGTTCTTTGGCTGCAATGACAATACATTATGGAAAAGCTTGAAATGCTATGAAAGGCTGTCTCATAATGTTTTTGTACTACAAAAGGCTCTCATTTCAAGCTTAGTCTCTGAAAGTTTGCTTCATCCTGTGCTTCAACAAATTAAAGCCTACCTTTTTCTCCCTGCAATTAGTTTATAATTCTTTAGGTATACAGCCTCTTGTAAAAGTATATAATCTAATTTCAAGCCTAGTTTGCTTCTAATAATCTGTTTATCAGCGATTGAGAAGAAATTTTTATCTCTTTACTCACAAATTTTAGGCTTTCAGAAGAAAAGAACATCTGGTATTGAGAATGGAATGTGTTAATTATATATTCTCTAATATGTATGAACATTTAATTTTGCATTATTTTAATAATGGTCAGAAAATAGTTTGTTTTGAGACTGCTGTTCACCATGTTCAATTTTCCTCTTAAAAAGTAGGCTCTGAAATGTATGGAAGTTTTGTGTGTTTGTTTCTGTATCATAAATCAATTTCTTGATAGAAGCTATGACTAATTCTTTTTTGAGCAAGCCAGGCCTCTCAGTGTTAGGATGAAGGGTTTTACTTGATCCTTTTGATGCGCTACTCATAGTCACAGTGTTGCTGAATTCAAGAGGTGTGGGTTTTTGTTGGGGTTTTTTATGTGTGTGTGATAGGCACTGTGTGCACAAAAATACAATAATCCTTTGCAATATTTTCCAATTTTATTGGAGAGTTGGAGTGCTCTATCCCTCAGTTTTTAGTAATTTTTCCCATTAACAGTGTGTTGTGGTTTAACCCCAGCCAGCAACTAAGCACCACGCAGCCGCTCACTCGCTCCCCCTGCAGGGGGATGGGGGGGAGAATCGGAAGAGTAAAAGTGAGAAAACTCGTGGGCTGAGATAAAGACAGTTTAATAGGTAAAGCAAAAGCCACACACACAAGCAAAGCAAAATAAGGAATTAATTCACTAGTTTCCATGGGCAGGCAGGTGTTCAGCCATCTCCAGGAAAGCAGGGCTCCATCATGCGTAACGGTGACTTGGGAAGACAAACACCATCACTCCAAACGTCCCCCCCTTCCTCCTTCTTCCCCCAGCTTTATATGCTCAGCATGACATCATACAGTATGGAATATCCCTTGGGTCAGTTGGGGTCAGCTGTCCCGGCTGTGTCCCCTCCCAGTTTCTCGTGCCCCCCCAGGCTGCTCACGGGTAGGGTGGGGTGAGAGGCAGAAAAGGCCTTGACCCTGTGTCAGCACTGCTCAGCAGTAACTAAAACATCCCTGTGTTATCAACACTGTTTTCAGCACAAATCCAAAACACAGCCCCATACTAGCTACTATGAAGAAAATTAACTCTACCCCAGCCAAAACCAGCACAGAGTGAGTCATTAAAGAGTTAAGTGACTGAATTTCATACAAGTCAATTACAAAACTCTGAAGTGCCAAATCCGAAAAACATATCAGTTCTTTCTGACAGATTCCCATTTGAAAAGAAAAAACATAACCCTAATGCTAATCTCTGTTTTAACCTTTCCAGTTGTAAGACAAGTGTATGAGAAGTCAGGACACAAAGTGATGCACAATGGCTTTGGTACACAGAATAACTGAGTAGAATTACCCACCTATGAACAAACGTGTTGTTTATTTTTTTTAAAACAAAATTTTGTAGAGAAAGAAAAAAAAAATAGAGGCAAACAACTTGCTAGACCAAGCAGAGCCTGTCGTTCTTCATCCATAACGGCTGCTATGACTAACAGGATTGTGAGGTATACCAGAGAAGGGTATGGAGTAAGATATAAGTGGGGGGTGGAGCAATTTCAGCTGTAAGACGAGTTTTTATACTTTGTCACATGTATCTTAGGAAATACTAAGACAAAACAGAGGACTTGGAATTAAGTCCAACTTTCTATGGAAGACAGAGTAGAATACATGCATTCTTAAAAGTTTTGTTGGTCAAAATAATTTAAATGTCCATAGAACCTTCAGTGACTGACTAATTTTCTAATATGAAAATGAAACACCTTTATTCACCATTTCATAGAATAGGGGTTTGTTGAATGTTTTATCTTCTTTTATATTTAAGACTAACAAAAATTGTACAATATTTCAAAGAACATTTTCCAAACTTTATTGGACAGTGGTTCATGCATTCTATGATGCTCTGTGTATTTACGGAGTATGTATATGTCTGTTTTTCTAAGACACCTTATTTGTGAAGAAGAGTGTGTCTAGAATCCAGGAGTATAAGTGTCTTTGTATTAAACTGGATAATTTGGAGAATGGTGAATATTTTTATAGGAAAGACTTCTTAAAAATATTAAGGGATGAACTTTGGATGACTCTGTAAGTAAAAATACAGGTTTGAGGGGGAAACTTTTTGTAAAGATAAAGCTGTTTCTCTTGTCAAATCTTCCTTATTAGCTCTACTTCGGAAGAAGGGTGAAAAGTTTGTGCTCAAACTTTCCTTCCTTTCTTAGCCTTGGCAGCATTAAAGCAAATTACTTGCTTTGTGATGTTTTTGAGAAATCATATCAACCTCTTATATGATTTTGGAAAGTAAATTCAGCTCTGCTTTCAAGAAAGGAAAGAGAAAAAATGTAGTAAAAAATATGCAAATATACAAAATACAATAGTGAAAATAATATATAGGTAATCAGGTCCTCAAAAAGACTAGGCCCTGTAGAATCAATTTTACTGAGTTAAGAAAAACTCGATTCTAAATTCCATGAGATTTCAGATCTTATCACTTTAATTTAGTTTTTTTAGTGGCCACATATAAAATTAAAATAACTCTTCTATTTTAGCATTAAACTCAATTGAATAGAGACACTTACAGTTCAATAGGCCAATGTTTAAACAAGATTTCAATGTCAAAGTTACAGACTCATTATCACAGATAGACTTCTTGGATTTTCTGCCATTATTCAATATATATCTTATAATCTGTTATACCGAATATTGTCACCAAGTTATTATTTTTAATATAACCTAAAATATTGGATTCTTTTAATTTTCAAGCATTAAAATAATTTAATTTATCTTTAATGGATATACTTGTCATTGTCGAAATCTTGGAGATCCTCTCCCCTCTGCCTTTAAAGCACACTCTGAAAAGCAAAGCACAAAGGCACGCAAAACTTACCAGGACAAATAGTTACCACTTTCAGCAACAAATCCTTTCTGCATAGCAGTCTGTTTCATGGTCTGCGTGAACTGTAATGCCTTCAAGACCTGTTTTGGGGGAGAGGGGATGGTGAAGGGGAGCAGAGTTCGAGTGGCGCCTGAGCTAAAACGTGTAAGGCGATTTCAGTTTACTCAGAAATGTATTATCTGAGACAGAAATCAGATTAGAAGAAAAATGGAGACTGTGTTAATGTATTAAGATGGATGTATGGAAAGAGAAGAAACAAACAGAAATAGTAGAGTGCAGAAGCAAAGTGAGTGACACCAGTTGTGATTTTCTATGCATTACTGAAATCCAATGTGCTGGTTCATATAGATGGAATATTAATGAAAATGAGGAACTCAAGAAGCCATGCAAAGGCAAGATTTGGAGAGGTAGTTTTATGTCAAAGGAATCTTGGTTTCTGGCATGCAAAATGAAACTCCAGGGAACACAGCGGTGAAATCTTCGGGAAGTGGAAAATAATGCACGGAAAAAAAAATCTGGGTTATCATTTACCTATGACTGCTAATGCTGAAGGACACAGAAAATGAAATTAGAGGAGGTATCTGAAAATATATGAAGTTATGCTTAGAACTGACCTTGTAAAAATAACTAAGATCAAAGGAGGGAATATACAGAAAAAAAATTAATACTCATTTCTCAAAGTCCAGATTATGTGCATCCTTTGGGTATTAAGGAAATTAGCTAGAAATACCCTGCTGTACAACTGAGGATTTCTTTATGAAAAGTCAGGTTTAAGTGGGAAGGTAAGCAAATATTAGAACAAAGCAAATGAAGTGACAATTTTCAGAGGACAGAAGAGAGAACCTGGTAATTAAAGATAATTAATTTTAAAAGACCAAGTCTTAGTTCACAAAAGGCATTTAAAATATAACTGGGGCAGAATATAGGCATTTTATGTCAAGAAGTGCAATCCTTCCAATTTCTGCCTGAAGGTGAAGAGACAACAATCAGCTAGTGCTTCCAAGTGCTCCAGGAAGATTTATCTAAATTCTGGTCTCTTTTCATACACAGGATTGCTACTGCTATGTCACAGCTTAGCCTCTGTTTCGCATCTTGCCCTAGGTGAGATCTTCTGCCCAGTTATTCCAGGTCCCTACTGTCCGAAAGGAAAGACCAGCTATGCTCAGACCATGCCTGATACCCAGAGTCCCTTGTCCCCTGCATCACATGAAATAGATACAGATCTCTCGATGACCATAGTGTCACCATTCCTAAAAGAATTCAACATAATCTGGATATAGGGGGGAAAAAAAGATTGTATGCGGAAAATTGCGTAGAAGATCCTGAGAAAAGCACGTCATTATTTTCCCCTAGGGAAACTAGTCAGGCTGAAAGGGTTTAGATGATTCAGTGGTTTGAAAAGGATTGAGACTGAATAGTGGGATAAGTAAAGGGGCATGGAGTACCATAAAATTCAGGGTTGATGGTGGTAACCAGACAGTGAAGTGAAAGGAAAACTGTAATTAGCCGGACAGGTGAGGGCATCCTCAACTAAGTAATCAAACCCAACAGGCAGTAAACTGAATAAGTTATGTTCAGAGTCACAGGCATCTGTTTTGGTTGCTCTACATGCTTCTTAGTAATGATGAATGTGAATGCAAGAATGAAAATTATGCATATGTTCTTGTGATTTTTGACAGCAGCAACTTCTACATTAGCTCTTGACTGAAAAGACTGATTTTCCCTGTGAGAAAACTTGCCTATGTGCCCAGGTTTCAGAGTTGTCATGTATAAGACACAGTTATTCCCCTGGCTATTGAAGGGTGAGCAACAATTAGAGCCAGGATTCCTCACTTCCAGGGCCTTCTCTACTGGTTTTCAGAAATAATTATACTCTGCCTAATAGTGATTTCTGAAATCTTCACTTTCTTGTGTCATACTTTCAATAGGAAGATTTTTAGGATGGTATAAAGTACTCACTAGAACAGCTAGAAATGTACATTTAAATCAGATTTGAACCTTCCTACTGTATCTACTGTGTTTTGACTACAACGCTTCTATATAGAAAGAGAAAATACCATTTTCACATCTAGATTTTTAAGGTATATTACCATACTCATTCTTGCTAAATAAAGAGATGGACAATTACTCTAGTGCTGGTTATAAATTCTGAATCCTGACAGGAGGCAGAGAACTCCTTGAAGACCTGAGCTTTGTGTGTAAGCCTCAAGAGTATAGACCTGTTTCCTTCAAAATTCAGATACAACCATTTTGGTTTTTTTCCTAGTCAATACACCAGAAGCCATGAATACCATTCTGAGGTATATAACCCCCCTAGACATGATGTACCAAACACAGTCATTTACATTGAGGATGTGGATTTCAGTGAGAAATCTAAAAGCTAAGTGTATTAATAGCAGTAAAAAATATCATGTGTTAAACTCCAGTTAAGTTGTGGTCAAAGTCATGACTTCTCTCTGTCACTGTGATTCTGTGGTTAATCTGAGAGTATTTAAGACCTTTAATCATGTAATAACTTTCATGTTCATTGTAATATTATTCTGAATGCAGCTTGCATTATCACTATCTAACAAATTGTGAATAGCAAATAGTAGCTGTCAAGCAAACGGCATCAGACAAAAGCAGATGAATCAAGCCTTGAACAAACCTGGCAAGGGATGTCCGAGAGTATAATTTCAATACACCAGATTTTCATACTCAGGACCTGAAATGTCCTCTCTATACGGATGTGTGATGACAAGCTGACAAATGTGTCTAAAGTATATTCAAATTTCTGCATTTTAGGAGCAAGAGAACAAACTGGTTACGGTGTATGAACAAGGTTCAGAGCATGGGGAATGAGTGAAATGTCATTCAGGAACTCAGGTAAAACTGAGGATATTTATTTTCTGAATCGTAAATGATGGCATGATTTCCTTAAAAAAAAATAATTCATGATTTCTTGGAATTACTCATAAAATGTAGTTCAAAAGAGTACAGACTGCAAAATTACATATAATTTATGTAAATTTTCCAAAACTTATATTCGGGTCATGAAGTATAATGCCAGAATAAAATATAATAGCAGTAAACATTAGAGGCATTTGTTAGACCATCTTGATAATTAAAGAATGTATTCCCAGGAGAGTAGAATTACTGTCATGTATGCTAGCAGGATGTTTGAAAATAACCCTCTTAATAAATGGAGTTGACAGAAAATACACTGCAAAAGGATTATTGGCAAAGGCATGTAAAGTAAAAGATTTGGCAGGAACTTTAAGAACACAAATATGCATCACTCAAGGGAGAAGATTTCTATCCAGGGAGCAAGCTGTCTTTGTAAACAGGATTATACCCATAACAAGCATCTAGAAAGCATATATGAATTCCATCAAAGAAAAATTGTATCCAACAGAAATAAAGGATGTAAGGAGTATTTCAATGACTGTTACTTCAGGTTGTTACACTAAATAGTTAAAATTGTAAAATTAGTTTTATTAATTTTTACCTTTAGTTGTTTATTTGTTACATTAACCAGTCACTTTGCTTCTCTATCCCCATAACAGATGTTCATTATAAAAACTGAATACATTAAGATGATTACATTATTCAAACTCTTTGATAATTCATTTGTATTAAAACCATAAGACTCTGTTGACATTTCCCTAGGGTACATTTGGTGAGGTTAAGCAGGATAAATGTCACAGTTAGTAATGCTGTTAAGATAAAAACCTTGCAAAGGAACTACATATTATTTCTCTGCTTTATGGTCCTTAACAGCAACTTTTAGAGCTATATTTCCTTTTTAAATGATGCATTATACCTTGAAAAGTAAAATAAAAAGTCCTGAAATTATGATTCTTGCTCATTTCATCAAGAGTAAATGAATAGAAGAGGAGAAATCTTAAAGAAGCACGCCTGATTTTTTTTAAAAAAGTTTTAAAACAAAAATAATATGCTATATTTAAATATAATGGCCCCGGTGAGATGTGGTATGGAAGAATGTATCGTAAAAAGAATGTAAGATGTGTATTAATGTCAATGCAAATGCTTCAAAATAGGAGGTGAACCATAAAATCACTAAGATTCAAAGAGGAATCTCAAATACAGCACAGACTTCAATATTTCAGAAATACCTGATTATATAGCATCATGTAGCCAGAATTGGAGAAAAAGTTATGTTGGGATGACATGTAGAGGTCCTTCATTTCAGCCTCCTTCTCAAACCAGGGCTAAATGCTAAGATTAATTTAAATAAAGGTATGCCCATTCAATTATTATTAATAAAATTTTAAAAGTAAATTTGGGTTGCTCACGGCCTTCTCCAGGCAAGTTTTGAAAAAGTCCAAGAACTGATAATGCACACAGACCCTCAAGGCCCATGGCCTGATGCTACCTTTTCCCTTGTATCCAGCCCAACTGGCCATTGTAGAGACCTGTGACCATCACCTCTTGGTTTTCATTGTGTGTCTCTTCCTGCCTTCTCTAAGGCTCTCCATTAGGTGGCTGATTGCTGGTGGATCCCCTTGGCTTAGCCTTCTCATCCTGCAATAAACAAGCCCAATTAATGCCCTCACCATAGGTGCCTGAGCTGAACCCCTTTCCATGGCACTTTACTGGACTCTTCAGTTTGGGCCATCTCTTTTGTACTGGGAGCCCAAAACAGGACACGCTGAATACCGGGCAACGTTTGCTTCCCCTGACCTGCCAGCTAGAGTATGGTAGTGCCTGTCAGTATTCTCAAATATTAACTTAGTTTATACCTTTTCATTAATCTAAAGGCTGTTGCTCAAACTTCGGTGGTCATTGTAACAGTTAATTGTTTATCATTCAGGTACTGAAAGTTTTTCTTCATTCTTTATTCAAACACATTAAAAAGGTAACTAAGTATATCTTATTAAAGAATAAATTGCAACAACTCCAACTGACAATAAGATTAGATGGATATAGAGGAATATAAAATGTTTTGCTTTTTTTTTAATTCAGCAAAATTAACAAGAAGCTGCTTAATAATGAAAGTTAATTTCATACTGCTTAGCTAGTTGCAAGGTTTTTTTGGTTTGGTTTTTGTATCTGGGTCATACCTAATATCTGAACAGAACATTAATTATAAATATTACTGATTATCAAACAAGTGACAATTTTCAGTTGTCTTTAATTGCAATATCTTTGACTATCCTCAGCTTAAACAAAATTGGTCCTGATAAAAATTTTATTACTAATAAAAAATACTCATAATGCATTCTTCTGTGAAAAGAGAGCCACAATTTCAGAGGCTAATAAAAATGATCAGCCAGATAAGAACTCAAAAAAAAGAAATACAAAGTAGTTGAATACTAGAGGACCTCTGGAGATCACCTAGTCCAACACCCCTGCTCAAAAAGCGGTCCCTTAGAGCAGGTTGTTCAGGGCCGTGTCCAGTCAGATTCCGTAGGTCTTCAAGGCTGGCGACTCCACAAGCTCTCTGGGCAACCTGTTGACATGTTTGACTATTCTCACAGTAAAAAAAAAAAAAAAAAAAAAAAAAAAAAAAAAAAGCTTTTTCTTATGTGCCATTTCCTATGTTTCAGTTTGTGCCCATTGCCTCTTGTCCTGTCACTGGATACCACTGAGAAGGGTCTGGCTTCATCATCTTTACTACACTCATCAGGTGCTTATACACATTCATATGATCCCCCCTGAGCCTTTGCTCCTCGAGGCTGAACAGTCCCAGCTCTCTTAACCTCTCCTTGTATGAGAGATGCTCCAGTCCCTTAATCACTTCATGGCCCTACGCTGGACTCTCTCCAGTATGTCCATGTCTCTCTTTTACTGGGGATCCCACAACTGCACGCAGCACTCCAGCAGAGGCTGATATAAGGTCAGACAATTTTCATCTTTTTTTTTAGTTATAATAATACAATTTAAAGGTACTGATTTTTTCTGCTTTATAATGCTAAATGATATTTTCCACGGTTACAGCATTGGCTTAAAAGTGATTCTGTGAGATTAATCAAAGTCTCATAAATAATAAAGTTTAAAATTTGAGTAATGCAAAACTGAAGACAAAACTCTATTTAGAGAGGAGTTGCTAATGAACAACTGTCAAAATGGCAGCGTAAACTAAATGGGGTTACCTTGAGCCCTGTTATGCCATATCATCATAGATGACTGGAAGATAGAGAAGGGAGTATACATACTCATTTTTGTGCATGATGTAATGCTGGAAGAAACTTACAAGCAAGTCAGGGTTGTAATTCAAAATGAACTTGCTGCAATCTGTTAAAAGGGTTAGGTCTTGCGCTGGGACAAGAATAATTGTCTAGATAGCAGTTCTTTGGGTGGGAGAGCCTGAGGACTGCTTATGACTTGCAAGCTAAATACAATCAATTATGGCACGGTATTACCAGCAAGGCAACCTGTACTGTGGCCCATAAGAATATGAATTTGTGTTTTGCTGGGTGCATGAAGCAACCTTTTTCCTGCACTCAGCTCTCACAGGGGCTCAGCTGGAGGTCTTTGTCCAGATTTGACACTCCAACAGTCATTTGGAAGAGTCAAAAGAAAAAAGCAAGAATGGTGGGAGACAACAGAAGGAAAGATTAAAGGAGCTGTGATTATTCAGGCTAAAGAGGATAAGATGAAGCAGGAATGTGATAAGAGTCTTCAACTGGAAAAAGTAAAGTTGCATAGTTTTTTCTCAGAGAAAAGAAATAAGCTATTTCCCATATTTATCCTGCATAGATAAATAATAACCGGGGTTAACTGCAGTAAGAGAGATAGAGATTTGATATAAAGAAAAGTTTTTTAAAGATGCTGAAGCATTGGTATAGTTTGCTGACCATTTCTGGCAACGTTTGGAAAAGGTTAGACAAATATCTGTAACATAGTTAGAGTTGATCTACAGGGAAGGGACTAGATGACCTTTGAAAGTCCCTTCGAGCTCTATGATTTTTCTCATTTACAGATGCCACCATACAGAGTTATAAAGCCAGACAAAGGAATTGGCTGTTAAAAGCAATGGATAAAAGAAAAATAAAGTGCCTGTCTCTTTCTGTGCTGTACCCTTCAAGTCAAGAATATCAGTCTTGTGTTTGATTCAGGCTATTTTGGTTGTCAGTTTTATTCTTTGTCTTATCTGAATGTTTACTTCTATTTCCAAACCTATCTAATATGTCAAGGGTCTGAGGCTTTTATCTAAAAAAACACAAACGAACTGCAGATGTTGCTGAATGTTTGATATATTTCTATAATATCTCAGCATTGTTTATGTCAAAAAACCCTTCCTAAGATGCTTGTTTCTTCTAAATTATTTTGAAAAGCTAATTTGAATAGTGAACTCCAGCCTTCAGATGCATAGACCATCAATATCAATATTAATTCCTTGAACAAACACGAGTTTTGATGCTTTTTGATATGTGCCTAAGATATTAGTAGGTCATTTTCTGGCAAATCCTTGAGTTGAATTATTTTTCAAGCATAAACACACAGTGCTTAACTGACTGTTAGAAGATTTTAAAATGGCTACCACATCTGAATGGCAGGTAGGGATAACCTGTATTTGGAAAGCAGTGTAATGTAGAGGCGGTCCATCAAAATGAAGAGAGGACTCCGCGTTCTGGTTAAGCGCACTGCTGTTCTGGTAAGTGCAATGCCAACTGTGTCACTGCCATGCACTATATTTTTTTGAAACTCTACTACTTATTCACCAATACGCATTCAGTAAGGTCTAATAAGTTTCTATCAGAAAAAGCAAACCCAGAGAAGAGAATCTTTATATTTTTAGAATTTTTGCCAAGCTGTTTTGATAATAATTCCATATTGTTCATACTGTAGTGTGCCTCACACATGCTGATTTCCCCAAAGAGAATCTTATTTCATCCATTGCAGATTTTTTTTTTTAAATATAAATTAGACATTAATAAACTAACTTGTATTTATGAAAGACTTTGGTACCTTCCGTTTCTCTAATACTAATGACTACATTCCAGAAACTTCATATCAATTGGGATATCATGAGCGCCCTGTTTTTACTGAGGGTGATAATTGATTTCTACTCATATCTAATATTTCAGCTTTTGGTTTTGGCTTTAAATTTAGTTAATTAAAATAACAAAAACTGTAATGTAGTTTCATTTTCTGAGTAGTTCCTAAACAATATATGGTGCAAGGATCAGAAAATTCATGTAGCAATCCAGCTAGACCATCCACCAAGAATAAGAGATATGCCTGATCTGCTTTATTTTGGTTTTGTTATATTATTTATAGCTTTCCAATTTAGAATAAAACATGCCACTGAAAAGGAAAACTTTGTTTCCTAGTAAATTTAAGAACCAACTTACTTAAAAATGCTTCTCTGTTATTTTTTCTTTATGCGTCAAAGTTTTTGAGATATTTGGTAAATAAAACTCAGAAAATATGAAATCAATTTTATAGGACTTGATTCTCTTCTTCCGACGTGTGAGAAAGCATTGGTATTTGTAATCCCACATTTCATTACATTCTGCAAGTTTACATGTTAGAGAAGGAAAATGTATTGTATAACCCTTGAAATCCAGGAAATAAAAACTGTTGCTTCACAAGCTAAAGTGAGAAAATGGCTGTATAGTTAAAATGGGTGTTTGTCATTCATTGAAAATTATGCTGGACCACATTGTTAATAACTATGATTCTCTTAGTGTACAAAAACATTTTACAATTTTATCTTCTGGAAACAAAACTAGGGAGAAGTTTTATTTGGGGTTTTTTTGCTTTTGGTTTTGGTGGTTTTGTTTTTTTTTTTTTAAAGGTGGGGAAGTTGATCGTGTCAGATTGCTCGATAGAATTATTTTACTTGGAAGATACCTATTATTACATTTTCCTATCCTTGGTAGTGTGTTTTAAACAGAGGGAAACATACTGAGCATTGCTGTGAAGTAATATAAGGAGTTATTGCACATATAACTCCTATAATTAAGGCGGCATTTTGTTGCGTGTGTCAGTCTGTCTGTCTTAAGCACCTTAGTTTGAACATTTTGACCATGTCTATCCAGGGAAATAATGATCTTGGGCTACTTATGTTTCTACGTAGCCCTTGAGTATTGGATTTCAGCTGGCTGCCTATGAACTTTGGAAAACATTATCCTTATTTTATCACTTTCGTTTTAAATCAGTCTCATCAATAAAAATAGAATAGCACTACTTTTAGGACTGATAGGAATTTAACATATATTTTCATATAAACTCTTGAGAAGTACAGGAACAGTACTGGAAGTAGGGAATTTATGACAAAGTTGGCTTGATAGGAAGTTTCCTGTCTCAGCTGTCATGGAAGTCCTTTGGATGAAAGGAGCTATGATAAACACATTGTCTAAACACATTCCTTCATCAGGAAGAGGTTGTATTAATGGTATTACCAATCTTGCTGCTGTATGAGGGAATGGGAAAACAAAACGATGGCTGCATTTAATTAATTTACTGCAGGACACATACAAGAGGACTGAGCAAATGAATGCAATCTATTTCTATTTTTAAGAAGACTTTTGCTACACTAATACATGGAATCCTAATGCATATATACTGCTGGAAACGATTGTGGGTCAATATACATTCTCTTAAATTAGCACTTTGTACCTTTAAAAGTGCTACTTGTAAATTTCAGTTAAAATACACTGGTAATATAAAACCAAATTGTTTTCTGCTGTAAAAATGCACTTCACAGATATTTGACAGTTTCATTCCTGCTCTATCAATTTTGGAAATGGACTTCTCTTTTGTGTTTAGTGTGTACAGATGCTCAGGGATACTGGGCAAACCAAATACAGTGCAAAGTTTACGTAGGAAGAAACCTACGATAAAAAACCTGAAATAATCTCTCACACATATGACTATTTCAAGGATACGGGGAATGTTTTAAGAACTATTTTGAGATTTTCAGAGACTTAAATGAAAAATGCTTGACAAATTCCGTAATAACCACGATCAGTAGCAAAGGACTAAGTAATTTAGGTCAGAGAAAGTGATCACCGGGAAACAACTGAAGCATCTGTTCTTACAAAAATAGCATATAACAATTCAGATTAGGAGGAAAAACTTACTCAGTTTTGTTGTGAGAAACTCATTGATATTGGGGAAAAAAGTAGTTCATCATTTTTCATTAGTAAAGATTTCTCTATAGGAAGTTCTAAAAACAAGACACGATGACAATAAATTGTCAAAAAACTATGAAAGTTTGCAGACAAAGGCAAGAAATTTAAGTCATTACACTTACATTTGCTAAGCAGTGTCTTAGAATTTCTAAATTATTAGTTCAAAATCTGTTCTTTTTTTTTTTTCTCTTATGCCAGAGTGGAAGTTGACTGCTTATAAATTAATAAGTAATTTGAAAAATTACTGTTAGTTTCAGTTGTTTTTACAGATGTCCAAATGTGAGACTTTTTAAAACTATGAAATTCTGTATTGTTCTATATATTAAATATTAACAATCTGCTGTGCAAACACACATATTGTGATTGGTGCGCTCTTAAAAATGGATTTCTCTTTTTTCCAGAATGTGTTGTTCTATTTTATATAGTGAAATGTTACCTGGGATTTACTTTATTTCAGAAAGGTAATAACTGTGTAAGATAGATGATTTGCCAATGGTAGGGTCTGATGTTAAGAAATGTTCTGTTCTTCAGAACCAAAGCCACCAGTGATGAGTTTAAATGGCCCACAACAAAACAGCTCTGAAAGATTTACTATATTTTAATTACAGTGAGATACTGGATTTTGCCAAAATTGTTCTTTAAAATACCTATATACTGTAGATTATTTTTTTATAGATATTAAAAAAAAGCGTTTCAAGATATCCCAAGATTTCTCATAGCATTTTGCAGTGTGAACTCTAAATCTCTCTTGAAGGAAATCAGTGTTTGAAGAAAAGAAGATTTACAGAAGACTTAATGATATTTTAGGAGTTAAATCTACATTGTAAATACAGACATGTTGTCATCTGGGAGGGGGGGGAGTTTAATCCATGATGGTTTTTAAAGTTCAATGAGTTGCACAACCATGAATTACAGAGGAGACTATTTTCCTACTTCGCTCAATCTTTTGTTTCACCAAATAGAGAAATACTTACTTTGGAAGGAAGAAAAGGAGAAGGTCATATCTGCCTAGTCAGTGAAGCCTGGAAGTCAAGTATGGATTTGCACTCCAGCTAAAAACCAGTTTATTACACAGAGATTTCTTCACATAAAAATATTTGCCTGTAACGGTGGGAAAGCAGGTACAGAGTATATACAAAGGCTTAGATTATGGGGGTTTAACATTTGTGTTGAACACACAAAGGTGTTCTGATTAAGTCTGATTTCAGTGGAGTTGTGTAATCATTAACATGATTACATTATCAGCTTGATTAATTGAGTGTTGTGGAAATGCCAAAAGGAAAGCATGTTACAGGCTATTTTAAAAACCTTAGCAACTTGCAGAAAATCTTCCATATAAAGGGTGTCCTTCCAAGTAATGAACTACTAGTGCAACCCTTTACTGCTTTTCTTCCACTTTACAGCAAATTTTCAAAAAGTTAACAGGAAGTCTGTAAAAACACCTCAAGCATCATGCATCTAGAAGATTTTCAATTCCATATAGATTTGCAAAAATATGGAGAGGGAACAAGTAGATGTACAGGATAGAATCGCTCATGAAAAGGTAGGACTGCTAGAGCATCTGGGGTGACATGGTGACATGTCAACTCAGTCTCTCTCCACAGATTTCCATTCCTGGATTACAGTAACGTTGGCCAGTAGAGTGTGCAACGGTGAGAGCTCCTCCTTGTGTCCTGCACAGGTCTCTGTGCCAGATCCAGAGCCTGTGTCCCCCTTTCTGCATGGAGGTGTGGTTCCTCTCATGCGGAGGGACCTGAGCATGGCCCCGTGGTTGCCCTTTTCTATTGCATGCTACCTGCGGAAGTTGAATGAGTCTTATTGCCATGTTACTTCATTGTGGTTGCCCTCCACATGCCAAAAACCAACAGTATTCACAATCCATGCCAGGTCCCTAATTTCCTGGAGCCAAGTTCATTCTGCTGCTTTATTCTATAGCTAGGTTGTAGATCAGTAGTAGATAGCTTACTGTCAAGTAGGAAGTTTTGCAGATTATTTTAATTACAGAATGAGCCTTCATAGTAAGTGAAAAGAACGTTGCCTTTTAAATATACTTATGCTTGGTTGTTGTTAATAATGATGGTGGATGGAGGTTTATCTTCCAAAGAAAAAAAATTATTTCATGATGTGCACTACACAGCTTGTTATCAAAACCCTGCAGCAAAGAGGCAAACCTGTCCAGCGCAATCTTTGGTATGTAGGTTGGATGGCATAATAGGTTAGAGCTGAGGAAAAAATGCAATGCTAGCTACTCCACACCCCCAACCCTACATATATCTTGTGTTTGGCAGGTTGTTTAATTTTGAATCTCTTTCAGCATGAGCGTGCTACAAGTTTATCGCTAACTTGTGCCTCTCAATAATTCTTCTGCATTTCAGTTGTATAGGTTTAATTAGCTGCTTCTGCTCGGGTTTTCTCATGTCATGTTGTCTTTTTCATTAGATTTCTCTTCTTCATTTTTGTTAGATGTTTGCACATTTCCTAGCTTTAAGCAATGTGGGCTATAATTGGGATCTAAAGTTGGAACATGGCTTCAGTTACTGTTTTATTAATTCCTTTTATTTTCCTGTCAAAACCGTATGTTATCGTGTGTTGCCAATGAAGTGAAAGAGAAGTCAAAGGTAATCCACATCAGCTGCTTTGCTTCTAGCAAAGGTTTGTGTCTTTAGACTTGTTTTCTGTTATAAATGTTCTATGAAAGTATCCATGCTATTTTCATTTTCTGTTTTCGTAGAGGCTATGCACAAGCATGTTACAGAATGCTGGAGGCTTTTAAGCTTGTAAAATCAAATGTATCAATGATGTAGTTTTCTCAAATTATCTGCAACTCTTTTATCGCTCTTTTTCCTGTCACATATAAATTTAATTTTTTTTAATATAACATTAAGCTGGATTGAATTAGTGTGAACAACTGAGTTGGAACCCTGCTAAAGTTGTTAAGTTAAAAGGGGGAAAAGGAGAAAACAGAAGGCAGAAGTAGCAGACTGGAAGCTGGAGAACATGATCGAAAACAGGAAGGGCAGTCCCAACATACAGATAGTTTACCAGATGTATGGAACAGGCTTTGTTTTTACATGTGATATTTGGAATGACTGTGGGGACAGATCATGCTTTGTTTTTGGACAATGATATTTTGGGGTGAAAAGATGTGGAGACAGCAGGCATCTGCAAAGCTCGGGTCTTAAGATGCTGAAATTCTGGAAGATTTAAATAGAAGTAGTTATAGAGAACACACTGCTGTTGCATAACTTAAAGGCAAAATAACATTCTACTTTGAAATGATTGGTTTCATCAGCTTTTCAGGCAAGATCTGTACTCCTGTAAGTATTTTTGAGGTTGAAGGTAGCTATGGGTGATTATTCTGCCAATCTAAAAATCAAGCAACTTGCGGAAGTAAACTAGAAAAATTTTAATAACCTTGTTCCTCATCCTTTCTGTGCCATTTTTCATACTAAAAAAAAAAAACCCAACTATTAAAAAATGTTCTGTAAACCATCTGATATCTTTAGGATTTGAACACAGTTCTGTCATAGTGACAAATACTTGGCTTCCAAAAATTTTCATTTTCATTGTGCAAATATGTGTGTTTTCAGCATAATAAAAGGCAGATTTTGGATGTGTACCGCCATGAATTTACCCAGGTATAGTGAACTTTATATGTTTACTGCTTGCTTATTAAATTCAGACATATGATTCATCGGACTGTGTAACCAATTTTGTCTGTGATAAAGCTGCTAAAGTTAACTTAGCTGAAGATAACTGCACTGTGAGTTATTAAATTCTATTTCTCTGACTACGTCTGCTGCTCATCGCATGTTTTAAACATTAATTTACTTATTTGCTATGTGTTGTAGACTGTAATTAATTAAAATCCACAATTCAAAACATGGAGAGATTAATGAAAATTTCTGCTGCTGTTATGTGGGATGACATGTCCTTAAAGCTGAGGATTGAAAATGAAATGACTTTGGTAATAGAAGATATTTTTTCAGTTTTGTGAAGGGTTGAATAGATCTTCTGATACAGTAAATTAACAACCAGCTGATCTTCTGGAGTGCTGCTTAAAAGGGCTGTGTTGCATTTTGAAGAAGTGATTTTGTTTGTTTGTTTGTTTGAAACAGCCATTAAAATGAAATTAATTGCAATGACATGCTTTCCATTGGATGGGAACTGAATCTCAGTGAGTGTTTGAGAATTCATTTCAAGTTGAAAAGAAGCTGAGCAATCAATGTCAAGTCCAGCTCCCCAGTGTCTTTGTGTGGTCATAAACCCAAGTAAGTACTTACCCATTTTAACCAAAGCTCATTACAATGATAACTCTTTTTCTATGGTTTCTAACTCTGTCTCCTTCCAAGGCTGTGACAACAATTCTTACATTATATTTGGTTATAATTCTTCTCAACAACAACTCCTATCTTGCTATAATGGTAACCCTGAAGAGTCATTTCTTTATATCTTTATGGTTTGCTTCAGCTTCTCAGGAATGCCCCCTTGACGTTCTGCACACAGAGCAGAAACTTTAAAAAAATAAAATAGGTAGAGTAGAAGATGGGGTTTTGAAACATAGATAATTAATATTACAGTTAAAATGAGGCTTTAAAAAACACACGTAGTGGTTTGGCAGTTTGGAGGATTGGTTTTCCTTTTTGTTAATGAACCATATGAAACAGATAATTGCATTTAAATTATACTTTTTCAAGTTTCTCTCATATATACATGTATATACACCTCAAATTTATCTATGGAGCATCTGAAAATGATGTGGTGTGATGTGCAGAGACATCCCCTACTCCATAAAGCAATTGCCCTGTTTGTATAATAACAGGACACTTGTACAAGTCCTTTGAATGTGGGTTCCAATTTAAACATTTTTTGGCAATATTTTTACTGATATTACAAACACTCATGCAACAACTCAGCATGAATGCTGTACTAAATGTTATAGATACAGCCAGAGCTCAAGTTTTACTGAATGAAGTTCCAGAATATGTGTTCATATGCTTGTGCAGAAATATCTGACTCAAACAGGTTTGGGCTGTTGGTTTTTTTTATGTCAAATCATCTTGGTTTAAAAAAATAATTTGCGAAATAATAAAAATGTTGTTTAAGAGCCATCGTGACTAGAACAGAGAAATAGAAGAGTACTTGCTTTTCAAAAAGTTGGGTTCGAAACAAAGAAAAATAGGCAATGGCATACTGGTGTGGCATGTTTTAGAAGAAACACAGTACAATAGAGGTAAGAATCAGAAAATCACTTTGGGAAAGATTATGAAAAAACATTCTCTAAGTCAGTGTTTTGTTCTGCTCCAGTTTTCATGGACAGATTTAAATAGATGTAGAGATTGTTAATGTTATGGAGAGAGGAATTCTACCAAGATCTGTGTCATTATGGTAGACATTACATTTGCACATATCGACTGGAGCAAGTGCTGCCAATAATGATAGAGACTTCATACTGTCGGATGCATTAGTCATTAGATTCCTTCACTCCGGATAGTCAGTGAACCAACAGGAGGGTATACTATTAGCTGGTCAAAGAGAATAACCTTGGAATAAATGAGCATGAATTGATACATTTTCAATTAAATAGAAGGATAAACAAAACCGGGTTGGTTACTAAGGTTTCTGATTCCTAAAGAGCAGACTGAGAAATTACGGAAACTAATTAGTGAAGTCAACAAGATTGAAGTGCCAAGGGACCTAATGTGAAGGAGCTTTGGAATCTGAAGTGAAGGCTTCAAAATCTATCTGGCCTGCAATACAAACAAGGAAGCAGCAATTTACAGAAAGTGGAAACGTCTCTTCAATATTTGTTTAAAATACAAATTTTCTAGAAGGTACCAGACATCCAAAAGGTAAAAGAGAATTAGTTAATTCAGAGAGACCTCTTTCTTGAAGGTAGAATGGCATAGGGATAATACTGCTGTCCCAAAATCAGGCCAAATTATGCCTTACAGAGGACATTTTGGCTAGTGGATATTAGCCATAAAAATAAAGAGCACAAGAAAAGAAATTAATACTTAGTTTGACAAGGCACACATACGTATTCATAAATAAGATACTCCAAATATGTCCCCAAAATCAGTTATGTTTTGAGCCTAATTTCAATGAGAATAATGAGGTTATCCAAGGACAGGCAGGTTAATAGCAGATTTTAGCGATCCATGCCTTTTTGGCCTCAGAACAGCCTGTTAAGTCTGTCTTTCTACTTTCCCATAAATGTATAGCTCTAACAGTCACAAAAATAAACTCCTAGGTAGTCAAAGCAGTCAAAACAAATTCAGACATTTTTACAGATTATTTTTACAGTAAAAGAACAGCTGTTGGAGAGATTTGTGATGTGCTTCATACATTCTGATGATTAGAAGAATGCTTTGTCTTTACCACTCTAACATTTCTAAATATATTTTTTTTATTTGAATACATATAGTTTAATAAGTATTGCTTTTAGAGGTACTTATTTCTTAAATATGGAACACAGTTTTATTTTTTTCATCTGATCTCTGCTTTGGGCACAAGTATAAAGCTTGATGGATTTTGAAGTTACCATGCTAGAAATAAGGCAGCTTAATCATAAATACTGTATTGTAATGTAAGAAGTGAATTCATAACCTGCTTACCTTGTCTTTACAACATGTAAAGAGTAATATATATTTTGGCATACATATCTTAATCATAAAAGTAAGCTTTTAGCATCTATTTTAGTATCTTTCAACAATTTTGTGGATTTTCCCTTATGTAGCCAGCTGGTTTTTGGGGTACATTTTCTCCAGATTTACAACCAATTCAGTAAAGTTGTCAGGATCAGCAATTCCGAAACAGCTATCATTATAGATATAATGGAAATTGCTGAAACATCCTCATATATCAGGTATAAGAGGAATCTTTCATAATTTGAAATTTTAATATTTTAAAGCAGTATATTAGGTCACACATTATTTAAAGCACTCAAATTTATTACATTCATGCATTTTTTTCCACTGCTATCGAGTACCCAAATAGTATAGCTTCTGCTTGCAAACTCTATTCAACAGAGCAAAACCCTTCTTGCTCTACATCCTGAACTTGGCTGCTTCACCTCAGAGTTCAGAGCTCACCAAAAGCCTTTATTCCTTTCAAAGAAACTTCAAAATTTCCATGTAAAGAAAGAAAAAAAACACCGATTGATTGCAGAAGCTGTAATTTGGTTAAATAATTAAAAAAACCCTCTCCAGCAAGAGAAGACAATGATCTTACAATTTAGATTGGCATATAACTATTCTATTCTTGATTTTGCCAGAGATGCACTGTCTGGCCTTACTTAAGAAAAATGCTTATTAGCATATTCAGGCAGGACTTATTATCTTGTTGTGCCTTGACCTGTGATGATTTTCCACGATTAATATGGTCCAAACTATTTGGAAGCTATTACTTATCATTTAAAATAAAATAATTCTGAAGTACAGGGGGCACCTATAACTCAGTTTTCCACAGTGGAAATTATGGTTAAATTAGTTTCTGATGCTGAAACCTTGTAACAATGTCTTAACTCCATAGAGGCTTGGTTTACTTCAAGCTGTCTCGTCTATATTCAGATCTCTGCTCAATAGAAGTCTTTTAGTCTTTTAAAGCCTGAGACCTTACCTTGACTCCTTCCATGGTCTCAAGTTTTCCAGGCTCCAGATAACTGCAGAGAAATCCTGCCTTGCTTGTTTGCTTTCCCATGCCCCAAGAATAAATAAAATAAAATAACTCTGGCTTTTTGGTCCCCAAATGGAATTTTGAAGAAATTTATCTAGTCTCATACTTGATTTTCTCATTTAGGACTGGCTTCTTTTTTTAAAGATATTTCTGTTAGCCACTTATGATAATACTGTTACTGTAGATGGACAAGTGAATGTAGTTAATGCCCTAATGATGCTGATAAGAATTAAAAGTTAGTATTTTAATGCATGCTCTGAAATAATAGGTTGCATTAATTGAAGACATCCAAGAGAGTAGAAAGAAAATTCCATTTCTACTGTAAAAGGTTTTTGAAGTAGTTTATACACAGGAATAAAAGGTATTATTAAGGTACACTTTTTGAGTGGGGAAACCAGCTCAGTTAGAAGTCATCAAAGTATTCAGCAGAATCAATACCATTTAAATGAAGTATTCATTTGCATTGGCAAAATAAGCTGAAAATTAGTAAACGGTTCCTGATATTTTTGGGAGGTGCTTTGGGGTGATGAAGTAAAGACAACCGAAGAACTTCCATCTATATTAGCAGTACTCTTTTTCACTACTATTTCCTATTATTCTTCAAATTATATTTGAAAAGAATGTTCTGCAGATCCCTTCAAGAAGCAAGGCAACGCACACATTTTAGTCCAGCTGCAACCATTTTCCCTGCTGTGATGAATGCAAAGTCCAAGTAAGTGTTCAACTGCGGGCAAATTAGGCATAGATCCTAACAATTAAGAGTTGTTTGTTTTTCTCATTTCAACTCATAATATAAGAATTCTTCTGAAAGAAATTAATGTTCTGTCCAGGTAATGAACTTGAGTCCTCACACAAGCCAACAGCCCGCTGTCTCCAAATGCACTTTCCTCATTACGAGAGGGTGATGAGGTACGTCATCTCTTTACTGCTATTTTAGCACTGTGACTACACCTTGGTGCTGGGCTATTCCACTGCTGTGGATGTCCACACAGTTTCACAGGATTTAATCCAAAATTAGACTCCTAATTAAGTGCATATATTTCCAGACAAGTGAATACTTTGCTTAGAATATTAATTGAGTTATTCTTCTGTAAAGGATTGGTTTACCAAGGCTTATCTGTCTTCTCAGATTTCTTAAAATGTCCACATAAAATTTAAAAAATAGGATGTTCTTGATCATATTTGCAGTATAACAGTCACATATGTTTAGCGAATTTTCTCTCTTTGTCCTGTTCTAACAAAAAAACTTTAATATTTCATTAATATTTGAAAGAGTACTGGGCTATAGTGGAAACAAAAATTAAGATTGGACAGTGGCTGTGGCCATTATTAATCAAATTATTATTTATTACTTTAATTAGGAGAGAATAAAAAGCCACAGAACTGTAGTTTTTAAATTGCTATATAAATGGGATTATTCTTATATTTCCTGCTGGGGCAGCAGTTAAATACCCTTGGACTGTAGTATTGCTACTATTCTGACTGTAGTTCTTGTCTTAATGGTAGTACTGAATGCTTTATGGGCTGCAATGCAATCTTCCTCTGAATAATAAATCACTGTTCTTTTAGTGCCAGCTTTGACCTTTTCTGATTGAAATTGCAACACATCATCATAAAGTAATGTCAATGTGAGAGAGAATCATCTGCCCCATGAAGAGTGATTCTACGTATGGATCCTTAAAGAGTTAGCTGGCTCTGATCATAATGACTCTTCCGTTACAAAAGGGTGACACTAACCTGACAAACTGTCTTGAAAAAACAGCAATACAGTGCCGTAGAATAAATATGTGCTTTCAAGAGTTCTGCTTCTGGAAATTTCTGCAAGATGCAAAGGAGGCAAACATGCGCAGTGATGAGCGTTCTCAAAGGTAAACCCAGGAGCTTCCCTTCAAAGAGATTCTGTTGTCATTGATATTAGTCAGTATGAATATTGGAATGAGGTCTGTCTTTAAAGATATTGGTGTTTTTCAGATCAAACTGCTTTGAAAGCTGCCCTTATATCAGGTTTTTCCTGATATATATCCCCTTATATCACTGCTCTACTTATATCAGGTTTTTTATATAACAAAATGTATTCTGGACAAAATGCTTGATTTCACTTTTCCCTCATGTCTCTCTGGAAAATTTTTAGATTTTCATATAATTTTGATCCGCTTTGAACAGGCACTAGGCATATGAAGAAGTTCTTCAGATTGGATTTCTTACTGTCAAATAATTTATTCTGTTCTTCGTGTAGTCCTTTCGTGTATGGCTTTTCCACAAGGTAGTGACTCTGTAGCTGTTTTATTTATTACAATAATGAAAGTGGTTGTCTTTGAAGAAAAATGTCAAATTAATACGTATCTGTGTTGGACTCCCCAAACTTGTGCCCTTCCACTAGTGTGTGTATACCTGTATATATATAAAAATATTAAATATAGCATGGAAAGAGAGAGAAAGAGAATACGAATCTCTGAGAGGTATATGGACGCCAAGGAAGCTTGAATGTTATTTTCTCAAGCAGAAATAACTTTAACATCTAATTTTAAAAAATATTTCTAGCTTTCTTCCATGTGTGTTTACTTAGTAATTTCTGTCATTTAAAACAGTCAATTGATTCTTTGTGCAACTTCATAGCACTCTGTATTGCACAATGCTTATATATATGACCTATATAAATGATCTGACTTATAGAACTTGTATGAGTTATGAAAAGAAGCACAGTGAAATTTTTCCTTTCCTTTTTTCCCTGCTCTATCATGTCATGCTTGCACTTAACCTTTACTTATTTAATCCCACTTTAGTCATAATTGCATGCTCTCTCCTCCATTCATTTGGCATCATTCAATTTTTGTGTGATCTTCATATTTTGCAGTGTTAGAAAGTAATCTTACAAAAGTTTCAAATGTTTCTTTTACTTGCATTATGACACAAGAATAAAAAATATCACCAAGGAAACGGCAGACTTCAGAGACAATTTATTCTTTTAAGTCAGACCAAAGTTTAATTTAGATGAAAATCCTGGAAGACATAATTCCTCACAAAGTCAGTAATGTTCTCCTCATTACCTGGTAATGATAGTCTATTTCTATCAAAAGGCATTTTTAATAATATAGGTGCATGTCTGAAACTTAACAATTTAGAATGAAGATGACACTATCCAAAAGCTTAAGAAAACACATTAACTGAAGCTAGAATAAATCACCAACAAAGAACATTGTCATTTTCTCAGCTAATATTTCACCCTTCTAGCCTCATTTCAATATAGCTTTTACATTTTTAGGCAGTGGCATATAAGTGATCAGAATGTCCAATCCCACAGAAAGGGCACAAAAGGTCGCATTTAGAAGTTTGCTTTAGCTTCTAGCATTCTTCCTTGTTTTCTTTGTACCTGTCAAGTATTATTCTGCTTTTCTGTGTAGCTTTATCGTATTAAATTCTGTGTCTCTAAGAATGAGACAAGAAGTGCTAATTCCTGGAGATCGAGCACAGTCCTTCATGGAAGTATATTGTCCATCGCAGCGTGTCTTACAGGTTACTGCAATTGGTTGGTGACTTCTGATTAAATTATGTAAACCTGATTACAGTTCACCTCCTACTGCAGAGTAGTCAACAGTGGAAACGATTCAAAAGAGCTTTATTCTGCATTCAGACTTAGATTACGTACTGAACGAGGGGAGAGGTAGTTGACTATCTTTACAGGTTTTGCTGTATTGTCTTGCCAAGTACGAAGATGTCAAAAGTCAGACGTAATAGAAATTTATGGTACTGCAGTGATGAAATATGATTAATCTGTACAGTGAACACGGTTCAAATCAACATTTTTATACAACTAAAGGAGGATGTGAACCTGCTGTATTATAACACCAATATAAAAGAACACATCCCATCAAATAACTGTAGTGCCAAAACATACAGAACTGTAACCTTTCTATAGAATAGTGTATGCAAACCCCACCATATTTATAAATACAGCCTTTGAAAAACATGCTAAAAGGGGTGTGCTCTTTTTTTGTTTATTGAAATGTGGGAATACTTAAAAATGGAACACAAAATTTAGTCTTGTGAATTCATTTGCAGCTCAGATATGAGTGAATTTCAAAATGTTTGGCTTGTATTTCAGGTTATTAATTTATACTGTTAACTGCATTCATAGTGTACAAAATTTCAGCCTGAGTTATAAAAATTCCTCACTCTCTTCTAAATGCTAAACCACACTTGGAAAAACAGGGAAATCTATTAAACCTTTCATCTTCAGACTATTAAAGTAGTATTTGTTTCTCAACATTTTCCCCTTTATTATTATTTCTCCTTTCTTAAAAGCAAAATATGGCAAGGAAGTTCCAGTTCTTATATGCTTTTTGATTATTCTTCCATACACTGAGTTAATATGAAAAAGACTGAAATTTAACATTTCATTTTACATTCTTTTAATAAAGCAAATAAATTTTGTGATTCATTTTATGAACCCTTAATAGTGCTATGCATATTGACTACAGCTCAGAGTCAGAGCTGAATTTTCTTTAGAATCACAGAAATTTAACCTTAGAATTTAACCCATTATAAGCAGATTCTAACAATATTCATTCTAAAGCCTGAGTTTTCATCTTAATTTCATACGATGCCTTGCCAGCAAAATTAAATGTAAAATCCTGCCAAGTCATTTGACTTTTTTTTTTAGCCAGTTATTCTGAGCATGTTAGTCTAAACTTTTGGTTTGCCATTAATGTAGTCTTCATCCATCCCCTGTATGATTTAAATAAGACACAGACATGTTTTCACAAAGTGTCTGTATCCTCTTGCAAGTGGAATACTCAGACAATGGAGAATGTCTGTCCCTTCACTTCAAAATAGAATAATCAGTAATAATAGTAACAAAGAAGGAAGGATCTATTGTAATAATGACAGCACTTCATGGTAAGTATTTTGTAGACTTGTAGATTTTTATGATAGTGATAGCTCTTCTCATGTTCATGTCTCAAGAAGTCTTTGCTTGATCACAGAGTAATTCTTTCATAAGACACTAACTATATATCTCTGAAAGGTTGTAACCTAAACATCTGCTGAAACCTGTAAATTTAAGTAAAACCTGCACAACTGATGCTGCAATTGTTTCCCTTTGTAAATTCTTACTTTCCATAGGTTTCTAGATTAAACCGAAACTGTGCCTCTAATTACATTAAAAATACCATGCATGTATGGCAGGTTTCCAAGTTGTTTATGAGAGAGCATGGCTTAGAGGAAGATGTAAAAAATAATCCAATGGACTGATAGTTGCATGCAGTTTACGTATAAACTTTTAAAAGGTGAAATTTTAAAACCGATATAGTATGGTGAAACACGACCCGTCTGTGTTTTGACTGTAGTGTCACTTGACTTATGTTTTTTTGAAACAATAAGCAGTGACTGATTATTTGTAGAACATTCATACCAAAAAAAAATCTGAAATTTAATCTTGGAAATTCAAACATGATATAATTTTTAGTTTGGTTTTGTTCCACGCTGTTCATCCTAATATTTAGTAGTTTATTCTAGTTATCTGTTAGGAACGGTGAGTGAGATTTGTCAGTTAGTGTACTTTGTTCTTTTCAATAGGAAAGTTGTGTGTTGATCTTGGAGTACAAATCCCAAAGAAATGCATTTTACATTTGTAGGTTGGGCTTGATTTTATATGATCTGGAGTTCCTCATAAGTTCATTCCACTGTCTTAAATCAGCTCCTGAGAAAGATGCCTTGATGAAGGAGCTTTTACAGTTACTACACAAGAGATCTGTTTCTTCACAAATGAAAACAAATGCCATGTAGTTTGGACGCTGTTGACATACACAGTGCAAGGGCCTGTTGTGTTGTAAAACATTCATTCTGGTTAACTTGCAACAAATATTTTACAGACTAAAATACCAAGCTGTGGAAATAAGTCAGTGGATCATCCTGAGTAGCAAGAAACAAATTAAGCTAATTCAGTGACCTGGAAAGAGGCTTAGTTCTCAGTCTCACTGTCCTTTCCTTTGGTCGAACAAAAGTGATACTAACTTGAAAACTATCACTTATTTAAAGCTGTGAAAGTGAAACTAGGATTGTGCTAAATTTTTCAGGCAAAACTGGGCCATATTTTTTTCTGCAACATTATAGATATCTGAGACAGTTGAAATAAACAGCGTTATCTGAGGGGATAGCAGTGATGATGATCATGGAGAAAGCAATCAGAGAGATTTCCCAACATCCTTGATTAGTAGAGGGCAAATACATTTTAAAGGACATAAATCTAAGAGGAAGTTGTTGTGATACGGAAAACTGCCTTAGTAGCAATAGGTTTGGAAAATCAACTTTGGATTTATTACAGTTAAAAACCCTAAGGCTCTCTGTCTAACACACATATGATATGGAGAAACTTAACAGATGCTTTACTAAGGGACTTGAATATAAATCAGTTTAGGAGCATTAATCTGTGCAGAGCTGAATTTAATTTTTTCTGAAGAAAAACTTCTGAATTAGAGGAGTTAAACAAGTGTAATTTTCCACTCATCCCACTGTGAATAGCATAAGGTTTTATAATATAAACAGTTTCAGGAGCAAGCTCTCTTTGGTAACATTAAATCTGTGCGTGGATGGCATTGATTCAGCACATTCTTACTGGATGCAACTGCATTTTTGTAAACATCTCTTCTACTTTCTTCATGATTTGCTTAGTCAGCTAATCTTTTGCCTTTCTGTGAATGTAAAAAATAGAAATATATCATTTTAATGTGATGATTGACACCAGTGATGGTTACCCTTCAATGCTTACTAAGCCATTGTCTTCACAGTCCCACAAGTGAAATGTGGCATGTTTGCGATTAAATATTAACTGTCCTAAACACCACATTTCATAAAATTGTAGTGAAACTACGATTTTAGGTAAAATTCTCTCGTATTACATTCTGAAAGTAGTATAAAAAAAGAAACTGCATTTTTATACCTTCAGTCTTCAGCCATGTTAGAAATCCTACCTGTTGCCTTCTTTTGCTCTGATTCCTTTTCCAATTAACTACTTCCAATAAAATGACTACAAGAATCACTCTGTCCTCAGCATTCAGAATCCAGAAGTGTTACCAGAATTTGCAGTTGCATCTGTTATATTTTGAGGCCTGTTACTGCTTTTGGTATCCTGTCCAAAGGATTCTCCATTTTACCATCCTTTTCACCCGTTGTTGGGAACTCTACATTTCTCAGCATCAACAGTTCAATGTCTCTTCCTTTTTATTCAGGTTAGCGTATCTTTCTTAAACTAGTCCTGTAAATTAGTTTATAAACAACAAGGTGTGTGTTTTCATCTTGTTTTCAGAAATGTATATTAATTCCAGAATGTGGATAGGGTTTGTAGAATTAAAAACTGTGTTGTGTTTTGGTTTTTTTTTTTTTTTTTTTAAATATTCATATATTTAGAAAATAGTGGGTTTAGGCTTTTCCATTTTTTACTTCATTGCTTTGAATTGCTTGTTGAGCATGGTATTATGCTGGACAAAATATTTCAGAATTATCCATGGTGAATCATTTTGAGGTATAGTAACAGTAGAAATGGGAGATTAATGGATAAAATAATACACATTATACACTTTTGCTTAAGGGTGCAATGACATGAAGAAAGGTTAAGATGGAAGAATCTAAATGAAAATGTATGAGTTCTGCAGCTTCCTGGAAAAGAATGCCAACAGAATACTAAAAGCTTTCTTTCTGGAAGGATCGTGTGTATTTCTATCCCCACTAAAAATGTGTCTTTCAATTTTATTTCAATACTTTAGAATTAGGACGAGACTTTATAAAAATCCTGATTATTTTTTTTCTTGCTTGAGATTAGAATTGGAATCTTTTGCTCTGACCTTTTCAAATGTTGCTCTCTATGTTTATGTTTAGATTTAATATTCTCTGGAGCAAGAACTAAAATATACCCATCACAAATCCACGGCTGGTTAGCAGTTCTTGTCTTCATCATATCTTATAAGCAGACTTAGCCTATAAACATGTTTTACTAATGACTGAAGTGTTTTCATTTGTTCAATTTGTAGAAAGGAGGTTTCTTTTCATAACAAAATTATTAACATGATAAATGGTTATGAAATGAAGTATAAATTCCAAACAAGATTTTAAGTTTTAAAAAAGGCTGGGTAGGAAGAAATGTCATAGCAACATACCAGACTTTTTTAGAATCATAGAAAAATCTAGGTTGGGAGGCATCTCTGGAGACCATCTGGTCCAATCTTCTGTTGAAAGGCTATCTCTGTCAAGCTGAGGCTAGAATATTTCCAGCGAGGGAGATTCCACCACTTCTCTGTAACTTATTCCAATGTTGTTAGTTTCTTGCAATGAATTGTTTGCTTATTTCTAGACCAATATTTCCCCTGAAGCAGCCCATTGCCTCTTGTCCTGTCAGAATGCATCCTTGTGAAGAGAGTACCGCCATCATTTCTATAATTACCTTTTAGCTACTGGAAGTTTGCAATTGTTTTTTCCCTGAGCCTTCTCTTCTCTTGGATGAACAAAAAAATTATTTCATCCTTCCTTCACGTGCCAAGTTCTCCCACCATCTCATTATCTTGGTGGCTCTCTGCTGTACCTTCTCCATTTTTTATTGACTCTTTGAAACTGGGGGATCAAAACTGTGCAAAGTATTCCAGGTGTGACCTGACAAGTGCTGAATGGGGTGGAATGATCACATCCCCTGGTCTTTGTGGCTCTTCTCTCGCTGATGCAACCCAAGATGCTGTTGACAGTTGGCTGCCAGGGCATATTTCTGGCTCAGGTTCAGCTTGCTGTTCACCAGGACTCCCAGGTTATTTTCAGCAGGGTGACTCCTCAGCCTGTACTGTTGTTTGGTATTATTCCATCTCAGATTTAGGACTTCACATTCATCTTTGTTGAACCTCATGCAATTCTTGCTGGCACAATCTTCCAGCCTGCTGAGGGTTTTTTTCCTAGCAGTTTAGTATCACCTGCAACCTTGGTGAGATTGTGTTCACTCCCGTCATCCAGCTCGTTCATAAGGATATTGACTACTGTTTGGATCTAGTATTGATGCCTGGGGAATTCCACTGGCTAGAACTTTCTTCTTGGACATATAAATACTTCTTAGATCCAAGTGTGAATGCAGACTGTGCTAACTCCTTCTCAAGTTGAATCCCCTGTCAACATCCCTCCCCATGTACATCCTCCCCATGGACGTATGTATCCAACACAGAGGAGTAAAAGAGGAAGGTTTGTGTGTGAAAGCAGTTGATTTTCTGATATGGTTATAGCACCGTAAAAACTATAATTAGATTCAGATTCTATTCAGATTTACAACACTACAATTTATTTCAAGTATTTGCAATAAACTCGGAAGAAATAGGACACCCTACATCTCACTTGTTGGGACGCTTATCCAAGATTTTGTAAGAACCTCTCCCCACTGAGATATGAGTATCCCTATTGACATAAGGATTTATGCAGCAGTTGTCAACTCTAGACATATAGGGGCAAGGAGGTTCTTTCAGATCTGCCAGCTGATATTATTTGGCCATATTTAAATAGGCCAGAAGCAGAAAGTCTAGCCATGCCAGGATCAGTTGACTGTGATGGATGTGTCTCTTCTGCTTATGCAGTTCTACTTTGTATGGATACTCATCTGCCCTAAAAATAATACTCAAAGTTACAGGGTTAGGTCATCACATGGAATATAGTATATCCGGGTGCCAGAGGACATTTAGATAAACGCGTAATGTGAAAGTCCTCTGGAGATGCTGAGGAGCTTCATGCAGAAAAATGAACCACATCATTGTTGGGAAGAGCAGGGAGGCACTGAAGCTGGTTCCATTTCACTTGGATACCTCAAATACTGATGTGTTGGTTAAAAAATGATTCCTTCTTAGTTTCACTACTCAGTCAGAAAAGTATAGCAATTTAAGCTCAAATGATGTCAGCTATCCCATTGTTCATAAAAAAAAAAAAAAAAGCCCAAACTTTAAAACCAGATTCCCAACAGTAATGGCTTCTTACTTTGCCATATCTTAAGAGGTGCCTTCAGGCCTGCCTTTGGAGACATAAAATTTGCCTCTCTATAAAAAAAATGGTTTATCTTTGTAAACACATCTGAAGGCTTTTATTGAAATAACCAATACATTTCATAATATGTTATTTATATAGTCCCTTTACTTAGACTTGATAATTAATACTAGATGCCATTGGATTTTTTGTAGTGATTTTAAATCTCCTTTAGTAGTTGGTCAAAGAAAATGAAGATTTATTCATATACTCTATTTACCCCCTATTGCAGGTAACCTTCACACGATAATCAATTCTGCTGGGACTATGGATCCTGAGTCTACCACTCAAAGGTCAAAAGTGAGAAAAATTGATCATCTGTTGTATACCTGTATATCAAGATATATAGTCTTTCTTCAGCATGCCTCTCATTAACATTTCTAGAATAACTTTCTTTTAATAGAGTTTTGTCAGTCTAATATTCTAACTTTTTTACCAGAATTATACCAGAATTTAAAAAGTACAGTTAGAAATTACAGCAAGCTATTTTTACTATGAGAGGAACCTGTTAGTTACAGAAAGAGAAATCAACCATTATGTCATTTAGAAGTTTTTACAATTAAAAGTTTTATTCCTAGAGGAACGGAAAGACAATTAAATGAAATGCTAACAACAAATTAAATGCTTTATAGGTCAGTCATCCCATTAGGTCTCTTTAGGGAAGCTGTTCTCATATAAAGCATGCCATAACCTATTTGCATAATGATTCTATCTTAACTGTGCCTTCTGCTCTTTTATGGTGTGTTGTTTATCCTAGTGCATGGCTAATATAGTAGAATCACAAAGAAAGTAAAAGCTGCTATTTATGGCAGACAAAACATTGCACCATTCAAATATATTATGCAGGACAGTACTCAAACCGCAAATATGATTTAACACAGAAAGACATTATACTTCCCCCATTGCAGTAGCTTAATTGTTTGAATTATATACACTGTTACCGTCATTGTTTTTATAAGATTATACACACAAAAGCAGTTCCAGCTAGAGCATGTGGAAGCTTGTGAAAGAAAATATAAGGTTTCTAAAGACAGTGCTAATGGTCTGAGCTTGTTTGAAAAAGCCAAACCGTTTCTATAGGGGAAAAAAACTACTTCTGAGAAATGTTCATCTCTGATACACACCGACACAAACATACTTTCGAATTTTTTGAGGGAAAGAAATTTCAGAAAATGAGTCTTGATTTCTGGCTTTAGTTTATAGCTTAGTAATTTATGAGATTGGCTTTGTCTCCATGGGCAGAAAGTGAATAGCTACAAATCTTGGCATGCAAAGCTCTTTTTTTTTAAAAAAAAAAGAAAAAAAACAACTATATGTTTTTAAAAAGGCAGGGAAGAAATGTAAACAAGTTTCTAATAATAGCGTTTGAACTCACAACAGTGTCAATTTCTTTGACCAGCTGTAGCAAGTTCCTAAAGCTTATTTTCCTGGTAAGCTAGTTTAGTCACCCTGGCTTGTGTATAACCTCAGAAAACTAATAAAGGGTCCAGAAGTGTAAGGTCTGTTTGCTCCACTGTCTAAACAGAACTTCTTGGATCTTAACAGCATCAGTTGCGTATGCAAGGTATTGGATGCATATTTTGCAAGCTGTATCAGGACTTGCTGTGATAAAGCCACAGGATCAGAAGTCCTTAGCGGCACAAACAACAGTTTCTTGCAGTTTATTATCTTCTACCATTTAACTACAGTCAGTCTGTTTTCAGTTCGAACACAGGGGAAGAGAATTCAAGAACAGGGCCGAACCTCCTCTTTCAGTGGTAGATAACCATCAGACAGGTTTACTTTATCATCAAGCCGTACATCAGTCATAGCAAACTGTCTTGAACAAACTCTCCCAGCGTTACAGACTGCACTGCGGCAAAACTTCCATTTAGGTTTTCACAGATGTTCAGTTCTTTTAAGTGTCTGACTAATTCCTGAAACAGTGTTCCTTTTCTGTTTGGGAGCTTGAAGAGAGTGGTTAAGTTTTCAAAAAGGCCAGGTACTCAACAGTTCACAATAGCTTCAAAAATAGATATTAAAAAATAACAACTTAAAAGTGGCTTAAAAAAGAAGACTCACAGATTGTTAAGAAAAAAGATATTAATTCTTAACTTCTAAACGTTCCAAGTATCACATTGTGTATAGCTTTTCCCCTCTTGTGTTTATGCAGCAATGAGACCTAGACTGTCATGATTAAACTGATCCTAATGGTTTTACTAATGAGGAACCTGGACTTTGCTTTGTTGGGCAGTCTCTTCATGGATGTGAACCTCTCCTGCTCTTGGCATGAAGTCTTATTTCTCTTTTCCAGACCTTCTTGAGAGCATGTCATCCACACTACAGCCAAGCATAAGTCAGTATCAATTCCAGCTGGAAAACTTCAAGACTGGATGCAGAAGTGTCAGACACAACCAATATCTTTGCTGCTGTTAGCAAAAACACAGATCTTACTACATATATTTTGCCCGAGTGTCAGCAGGATTTGGACTTCTCTCTGTACAAAAACTCTGGTAGTTGAGAATTACCTTATAGCCTTTACTTTAATGAATTATTCCCTTCCAACTAAATGTGTATTTCTCAGCATGAATATGACACTAAATGTCATGCAAATGAATTAAGCAATTTCCTCCAGAGACCTGAAATAACTTCCTTCTGTTACTAAGGAATTTCAAGGAACATCCTCTGGTGGACTTTAGCAAATTAAAAAGATCACTTCTGCTGTTCTGGTGTCTCAGACCTTCTTCCTCTCAACATATATCCGGTACTTACCTTTCCTCTTCATAGTATGCAAATGTTTGCCAGAATTTTAACTTTAAAAGAAAATAAATCACTACTTTTTGTAGAATTAAAGACAAGATCTGTGGATGAGGTTAGTGTATATATTTAATGTGAAATGAGTGGTGATTCGCTCTCTACAGACAATGAACTTCTCTGACCAGATATGTTTTATATACTTCTGGCCTGACATTGTACTTGAGCGCACCACCTTTGCAAAAGGCAGCAAGATTGCTGCTATTTAAACCTGTGCTGTTAAATGCTTAGGTTTCTATGTTGACCTATTTCATACTTTGAAGCATGATACTACTACTGTTTACTGTGAGAATGTTATTTCAAGACCTTCATCTCTGAGTGATTTCCCAGCGTGGAAAAGGAAGGTTGTATATAAATTGTTTCCAGCATTATTTTTGGAATAAATATATACCCAGGGGAAATTTCTAGTCTTTGCTGTAGCTACTACAGAGTTCAATTTTCTTTTCCTTCGTTTCTCTTCAAGTTAAGGGCATCAAAATAAGGCTTCCCTTATTTGTTTACCTCATGTACAGCTAGAATATTTGTAGTATACCTGAAATAGGTCTTGTTGGTTTATAGGTACCTTCCTACTGTAGTCCAAACTGTTAAGTAATGAATAGATCATCTAACTTGCTTTTAAATGTCTCTAGTGATGGCAAGTCCTGTAATCCTTCCATCTGTCAGGAACGATGTAGGTATTATCTTCCCAATTTTATCTAGGATGCTAGACTGTGACCCCTTATGTTCTATTTTCTGGGTGATGCTGAGTATTCAGATGTTTAAATAACTTTATAAACTTTTTTATAAGTTCTAGGGCATACTCAATGTTTAATTTGATCCACTTTCTGTCAGAGGATTTAATGTGGTGTTGTTTATGAATGGAAAATGTGGGTATCTCACCAGATCAGGAGGTAAAGATGTATATATTAGAGCAGCATGTTTCATCATGCTCCTATGCCAATAAGCCTTAAGCTTATAATGTAACAATTTCTGTCTACGCATCATGTAAAGTTGTGGAGGAAACTCTCTTTTTAGTCCAACAAATTACGAACACTGAGGGAAGAGTGCTCTTTGTGGTCGCTTACTTCCATGCTATTCAAGATAGACAGGACATACAGAATAGAAAATACTAAGAAGTAAATTAGCAGCATAGTTTCAAAAAGCCTCTTTTACTTACCCAATATCTGATTGTTCAGCATATGTTTATTTTCCCATAAATCCATCATCCTTTATACTACTGAATTTTTGCCTATTTATTGCACTTCTTTTGATTTTTTTATTTTATTTTATTTTTTATATGAGTTCTCATGCAGAAAACCCTTGCTCTTACTACAATAAGAAATAAAGGGCAAAACAGGAAAACAAATTTACATACAAAGTACAGGCTGGGGCACATTCTCTTGGATTATGCATCTTCAAAGACTTTCTCTGGAAGTATATTATAAACAAGACCCCTTCCAGGTTAGAATGATCAAAATTATTATGTGCATAAGTTTTTCCCAACTATTTTAAAGCAAAGGATGCTTGCTGAAGCTGTATTTTGTCCATAATATGCTGCAAATTTTAGACAATTATTAATATGGAAAGCATATCATAACTGATATGATCAGTCACTGGTTTTAAAAATGGATTGTCTAGCAATTAATTATTTCCAGGCTATCTCTGTAACAGTACATGATACCAAATACAGTTTATGCATGAGAGATCGTTCTAGAAGTATGTCCAAATGCTTGAATTTACTTAATTTGAAGACAGAAATTTGTGTCGACACCTTGAAAGATTGTAATGTTATGGCTGGTAGTACAAAAAGAACATTCTGCCACGTTCTGATTCATCATTATTAACACTTAGCATTCAAAGCAGCACATAAAAATACCAGGCCAAATGTTCCAGAATCTCAACATTTTCCTCTGTTGATATCAGCAATGTCTTACCAGTTTTAACACACTTCATTAATGAACACCCCATGCCAGATGTGCCCCTGTTTAAATGCCTAAAAATAACTCTTAAGTTGTTCCCTAGCAAATGCTAAGCTGACATAAAGATGAGCTTATGGCAATAATTATATTGCTGCCTTTAAGGTTTATGTTGCACTTGCAATTCAACACACAATTTGGGATTTTTACACTGAGAATGGTCTTGAGGCTACTACCTAGGAATACTAGAGAAAAGTTACAATGTAAAGAGAGAAAGGCATATAATTCATTTTGTCTAAGAGTTATACTTAAAGTAGTGAACAGATGGACAGTTTTTAAATCTGAAAATCCTATCACTTGCCAGCTGTAGTATGTCACATATAACACGTCTGGCTCAAATACAGAAAAATCCTACTTGAAAAGTTAGCAGGTATCAGGAATATTTTGCCAGTTCTTTTTACTGTTGCAGAAAGAGTAATTGCTGTTTCTGAGAAAATAGTATGTAGGATGAGGGAGAAGCTGATATTTAGTCTTTATTCGGAGGAGGGAGGGAGAGAAACATGACAAGGAATAAAATAAAGCCTTACTTGAAACTTCCTCCTGATGATTCCTTTAACACATGAAACAACTCACTTACTTTGAATACACATATTCATTTAACCAATTCCATTCTCTTATGTACTCTTGAAATATTTGTTGAAATTTAGGCCCATGTGCTTTTTAACCTGTGGATGGTATGCATAGAGATTATCTCAGGAATGACAGGTGTTACCCCCACTACAAAATAATATCTGTTCTAGGTAGCATCATCTGTGTTTGTAACAACACTATTTTGCGGTGTTTCTGATGATGACATCCAATGTGTAATGCACCTCGCCAACGACAGTTTGCATTGTTGCTCTCTGGGATTCCTGTGCCTGCAGGGAAGACATGTTTATAAGTTTCCAAATGTCAGTTTACAAGGTCAAGGAAACAAGCAAAAGGAATAGTCATTAAATACTATCAGCTTGCGTTTGGTTACACCTTTATTACTCTTCAGAGGAAATAACGTAAGATCCTGTTGACATCCTGTTGTAAGCAAAATACTAATATTCTCAGTTCTATATATTGGCTGTGGACTTTAGGTTCCTCTCTCTATACAATATTTATTTTGTGAGTAATTTTTATGATTCATTAAACTTACCGTTCCATGGTGAATACCCCAAGTAATTGTATGTGGCACAGTCAACTTCTTTAAAATATCTGAATGGGAACTACAAGATGTAGAAACTGCTAATATATAAACTGGGAATATTACGACTGAAGTAAACGTAAGGAAACAAACTTTAAATGATTACTGTGGACTGTGAAAAATTTCACCCACCCTTCAAAGTTTTTAGCTGAAAAAGTTATTTTTGAAAGAGCAGAGGAAAGATGATCAACAGAAAAGTAACGGTAGAAAGCAGGGAATGACAGGTTTGGCCAATTGACCTGTCTTTTCTACTTCTATCCCAAAGGAGATCGTGTCTAGGTAGGAGACTGATCTCCTGTTCCTGCCGTGTCTGTAACAGGGTCTCTGAGGCTGTTAGAGAGCAAAATACCTTTAGGATTATAATCCTCTTTGCAATACTGTTCTTTAAAATAATATCAAATGATGATGCAAGAAAGAGATGCCAAGAATCCGCCTTTCCTACAGCTGAGAGTCACTAAACATGTTAGGCCTTGGAGAACTAGAGCGAGAGAGAGATCCATAGGGGTCAACAACGTAAACGGTGTCAGTACATCTGCCGGCACACCACCGCTCTCCTGCTGGATAGTCCAGGGTGTGTGGAGCAGTGCTGGGGTAAGCTAGTACTGATGGCTTCGGGATTTTTCCTGTTGGTTTCATTCTTGTCTCTGCCTACGTTATGCTATGGAACAGCCCCTGTTTGCATGACACTGCTGGTCACAAGATCCCCCAGGACAGCTGCTGAGGTGACTGATTGAGCTTGTCCTGTAACCTGTCAGTCACACGCGGCTGTCCCCATTGACAGCTTTGCTTATAAAGTTTTCTTTAATTCATCCTTAACGAGTAGTGAGGCCCTTCGAAGTGTTTATCTGTAGTGTCTTCTTTTTAAAATAATGTTTACTTGTTAAGTACCAGAAGAAGAAAAAAAGAAATCTGGAAAAAAAATGTTAAAAAGAGAAAAAGCATATTCTTTCTATAGTACTGGAGTATATGGTCATTATGGTGAAGGTCACTAATTTGACAGAAGAAGATAAAGTAGCTTATAATTACTATCCAAAATATGCCTCTGTAAAAACTGGGAGTAAGCTAGAAAGTTTTGTCTTGACTAATTAAATGTCATACTATTTATGTTAGTGCTTCATCTACCAAAGACTTTGCAGAGGTTAGATGTGTGAAGATGTTTAGAATAACTTCTAAAAAGTATGAATATGGTCATCAGCATTAGTGCGTGAAAATACAGGTCTTGCTATACAGAAATGGGATTGGAAAGATGAAACTGTATATATCCTATCTAAATTTCATACGCTGAGGAGAGAAATGGGGGTGGGGAGGGTCTGAATGTCCAAAGAAGCCTTTTGCAACAGCATGGCTACAGTAAACAGGAGACTCTCCTCTCTTTATGTTTATTCCCAATTTTTCCACAATCTGGGAAGGAAAAGTAGCTGGAATGTCCACTACTTTTTAAATTAATATGAAGAGCCTTAAGATTATTTTTACGTAAATGTCATTTTTAATAACTGAAAATGCCAGTGGCCGCATTAAAGCCTTATGGTATCTAAGAGGTAACAAACCAACAATTAAATGTTTACACAAACTGCTTTGTTTTCTCAACAAAGTTCCAATGACTAAACTTTAAAAACAAACAAACAAAAAAAGTTTAAACATAGGAACACTTTTGAAAATTAACCTGTTGTATTTTGTTTGCAGCTCGAAACTGGTGGTCAAGGACTAAAGGAGTAATTCAAGAGGGAGGCCCCAACTTAATCTGTTTTTAAGCCAAGATGAAATTTTAACACATGCAGAGAGTCTAAGTGTCCTGCCACTTATTTAGACTTCTCATATCCCTTTCTGTGTAGCCAAGGATGTATATTTTGAGAACGTTTAATCCTTTAAAAGATTTAAGATGAAAATACACTTCTGAATTTTGTCTTGCAACTCTAATACTGATATTGGTGGTGGTTACAGTGAGCTACTTTTTAAAGCCTATAATTCATATCAATAAAAGTTTTTCAAGTTATTTTATATGGTCTGTTGCCCAAATACTATCCTTGCACATGCTTCCTATTAGCTTCCATAGAAGAGAATGTTAATCTATTGGCTCATTCTCTGAAGAAAATATTACTTTAAATGCCAGTGATGTTCATTCATTCTTGTCCAGAATAATTCTGAAGATTTATTATGACAAAGCGTAGTTGTAGTTAAAGATAATCCAGTCTGTTGTCTCTTTGATATAAGAATGAGAAAACATCAACTATAAAAAAAAAAAACGTTATTTTTCTCCATGTCTTTCATTACGTGAGGAAATGGAAAAAAAACATCTGGAGTTATCTCTGAATTCAGAGGTGCAACCTGAAAATTCCTCTGCTGGCTCATTACACCCATTATCTGTCTTCATTTTCTGCCCTTTTTCAACTGAATCATATACTATTTCCTTCTGGACTGCTGTTACTCTCTGCTTCATTAGCTGCTAATGAGTTGAGATACAGAACAGCATGTCTTCTTTCTTTATTCTTTCCTAACATTTACTGAGGTGCTGGGGGCTTTTTTTTTTTTCTCTTTTTCTTTTCTTTAGGTAGAGGGCTGGTGGTTTGCGAGGGAGAACTAGAGGTATCAAGATAGATGATATCCAGCTTGATACTCACAGATTTGATCGTGCTTATAGAAGAATTTTTGGTGAAAATGATCTTGATTCTTTTAAATCGTAAAGATCTATTTGTTTCTCTCCTCAACAAATCTTTTTTATTCAGAGCTGTAATATGTATGGTCTCCTAATTTAAGAATGATAATGAAGGTAAACAGAACTATTCATTTTTAATCCCTATTCTGATGTTGACTAGCACTGGGAATGATGATTCACACCTACTCTGTATGTCCGTTTGCAGACTGACATTTTAGTTATTTATATAAAAAGGTATTTAGGAAAGGATTCTATAAGTTTTGGTGGTTTGGGGTTTTTTTCTTTGGTTTTTTTTTTTTCTTTTTTTCCCCAATTTGATTCTCAAGGCAGGTAAAAAGAAGAAAACAGCTTTACAGTGCATACTGTCTTATAGTTTCTCCAAATTGAAAATGTCAATAAGGAAATACGCTCTTTGTAAGTTCTGGGACTTCTATGGAAAAAGTAACGACTCTCTGTAGTTGTGTGGGTAGGTTCCACCAAAATGATTTCTTACCTGGGAGCCATGGTAATTCTGCAACAGTGACAAAAACAGTAAGACCTCTGGTACTTGGAAGCACTGACTCATTATTGGTATAGTACTCTGAAGCAATAATCAACTTCAGATGCAGGACAGAAGATTATAACGATGTTTTGAAAGACGTTTGACTTATAATGTCCAATAGTGTCTTTATGTCCAGAAACTATACAAAATTTAAATGCAACTAATTTAAAGGTAATTAAATATTTTTTAAAGTATATAATGATATAATTGACTCTTCAAATAATCTGTAATTAAAGCTGAAATTTCATGGCTGGAATTCCAATTTGTTAAGTATGTTTAAAGGTACAAGTTTAATCCATACGCTGTAGTAACACCAGATTATGAACCACACCAGCCTTCTTTTGAATTTGGTCTGCAAAGCTGATTTTTTTTCTGTGAATACCTTTTTTCTGCTCAGGTATTTCTGTAAATACATGCAAATTTGTTTTCAAGCAAAAGTCATTGATGGGCATATTTTTTCCTTCGCTCCTTAAACTTCATAGTGTGATGAAATGATTTTTGAAATGCATGTTTTCTCATGAAAATAAACGCTTATTGCTTTACATCCCCTGCACAGGAAGTGATGACATGTAGATTTTACTGGGATTATTTATCCATTTATTTTGACTTATATTTTGCTTCCTTTTCAATAGTTACGTATAGATGTAAATGTAAGACCAAATTTTCAAGATGTCATATAATTGCATAAAATAACATTTTCTGGGTTTCAATGTACATTTCACTCCGAGCTTTTGGCAACTCCTAGTGCTATTTGCAAATACTACCCATCTTTGTCATCAAGCCTAGAAACCCAGCTCTGCACTGAGAAAGAATCTGTGATGCAAAATTCACCTTCAGGTAGAAAAACATTTCCATTTACACCTGAAGTTGGCCTTCTGTTATAGTCTCATTAGTGAATGAAGTACTGTACTGTGCAACTGCTCCTTCCTTAGGGCTGAGCATTAACACGTTCTTGTATGTCTTTTAAAAAATAATATGGAAAGAACACATCCAAAGATATGACAGCCTTGACCTAAACTTTGTAACACGTAGCCACAATGAGACTTCTGTTCTCCACTCCTTTGATGTGCAAAAATAAGTTCAAATACTGTATTGCAGCAGAACCAAGATAGCAACGGAGTAGACCTCAGACTTGGAGAGGAACTTTGGGAAACTTCCTCCTCCCCAGGTAATAGTAAAGTTTCTTTTATGAAAGACAAAAAAAATGGGGCAAAGAAATCACTAACTAGATCAGATTTGACAGAGGTATGAAAATGAGTTAGAATAAATTGAATAAAATCTGAACATGAATACGAAGAAATAGGAAATTGTTATCACAGCGTCTACTTAATTTACAGACTTGGAAATGGATGTGCAGCAGATCAGAAAAGGAGTTGTCTGGGAAAAATATGAAAGGCTAGGCTTTCATAGGTAAAATTTGGTTTCAGAGGTAAAATTTGAAATAATCATATTAAACCAAAGTGAAAATGGCTTTAAATCTATCTAAATAAAAAGTATTTGAAAAAAAATATGAGGAACAGTGTGCATTGTTCCATGAGTCCATGGGCTTATCTAAATCTAGCATATGAAAGGTCGCTTTAGAATTGCGTGCTTTTTACATCTGTGCTTTTTATATCTCATCAGGTTACCAGGAATACAATAAATAAATCCATATGCTTCTTAAAATAAAAATAAAAGAATCAGAAAATCCAAAGATCACAGATTTGCCATTAATTCATAATGACTCTATAGAATGTAGTACAAGATTCTATCAGTTACACGTCCTGCAGCAACGGTTAGGTCTATATGCCTTGCAGAGGCAGAAAACAAGGAAAGTAATTGCCTTGAGGAAATTATTCCTATATTCTCTGCTCTCATAAGTTCCTTTTTAGGATTCTGCACAATGCTATGGACTAAAGACTAATAGCGGTACATGTTTTTGAACGTTCAGCTGTTCCTAGAAAAATAAAAAGGAGAAATAAGAGGAAGAAAACTTTATTATTGGCCATCCTTTAAGTAGAACATATGTTTTATTTTACTTTAGTCATTTAAATTGCAATTTGTAATCAGTCACTACGCTGACAGGTCATGGCTGAATACTTTCCACAGCGCAGATAGAAGTATAGTATATGATACAGCTAAACCAAAAAAAATCCTCTTTAGGTAAGTCATGAGATAACTTTCAAAAAGATCTAAAAGAAACGGTATTCAGGCAACCAGTAAAATGCTATTACTCATTACCCAGCAACAGACACCACTAAGCTTAAAATATTACAGTTGGATATTAAAACTTCCCCTTAAAAGAATTTCAGTAATACAATGTGTAATTTTCCAACCCATTTACCATCAACTTTCCTCTATTTAATAAACAGTGCTATAATTCTGGCACGTGTTTAGGATCCAAGACCTGGCTATTTTTCTAAGAGGGCATCTAACAAGTTTTGACACATAGCCTTTCAGTGCCTACTGGTGATAATGAAAATTTAAGTGGTTTTATATGAAAGATTCAATTTGAGTTTATGCAATACAGTACCTGTATGGAAGTAGCTACAAATGCCTTTGCCTGTCAATATCTGTGAATTGAAATGGAGACCAATTTTTATGAAATTAAAAAAAGATACATCCAGTATGCTTTCTTCTGTAGGAAAGACGTTAAAAAAGAAGGAATGAGTCTGATAAGCAGTTTGGAAAGAAGAGAGTTCATCAAAAATTTATGAGGATTAATAAAGCAGTTGTAGTTAATTTCTTATGTGAAAACATGAGCGGAAGAGATTTTTAATATAGGGATGATTGCTCTTGTGTTGTTATAGGGCTCCTCAGAAGTAAGGCACACAAGGTTTAGGGATGTTTCTCAGTTCATCTGGGTCTCGGTATCCCACCTACTGGGTGATGGGATGTGGCACCAAAATCCCATCAAAATTTGTTTATAAAAAAGAAATAAAAGAAAAAGAGTTAATGAAGCATGGTTGGGAAAGTGGCTGTTAACTTCATACATTGCTACAGAAACTAATTCTGTTGCAGACACACCAAGTTCAAGACATTTAAAATTTAAATTTTCAGAAGACTTATTTGGAAAGAAAATGTTCAGTTGGAGTGACAGTCTCCTCCTACAAATATATATAATAATACTTGGTATAGGTTTGCAACTTTTCTAAAATTAAGGAGAAATATAAATTAAGACTTTTTCTTATACAACTCCATGCATGTGAGAGGCAATTTTTGTTGTGGTGGTAGAGATACTTAGAACAGAAGTTGAAAGAGCCCACGTTACCACTGGCATCTCTTAAGTACCTTATTTTGTCCAAGACAACCACTCTTCTGATGCACATTTTAAAACCATAGCAGCACTCTTGCTGTATTGAATGAAATCTGTCACAGCCCTAAAAAGAATTTTCTCTCCGCAAATTCAAGATGACCCTTCCTGCGTAATGGTTACAAAACATACTCCCTGTCCCATTGCATCCCGTCTACATCCAGTCATTGCAAGCAAACAAACAGCCATCAAGAGATGAAGATGAGAGGAAGGAATCTGTTTAATGTTATGTTATTTCAAAGCAGCACAGATTACTGTGTAGATGGGTGAGTTTCCGTTCTGCTTTCTACCCTTGATAAGAAAGCGAATACTCGTAGATCTTTGCTACCATAGAAATTTAATTAAAAAATGCCTCAATTTGAAAGCAAAAGTTTTTACATAAAGTTACTTGCACTCTCCAGTGTGAGCTGTTTTTGTGGCCGTGACAGATAAGTCATTACATAAGATTGGCTTCACCGTCATGGTTCTGCTTATGAAGATAAAATTAAAAGTCCAATTAAACACAGTTAGAAGGCGTGAAAGAAGTGAAATAATTATCTTAGACTTCCAGTGCTTTCTAACCCAAAAAAAGAATGCATAGAGATTATCAGTAATCTACCTAAACTAAATATAATAACAAAAGGAAATAGATATAACCCCTTAGAAAACAAACGCACAGAAAAAAAATACCCAACGGCATTAATGTTAAGTTTTTATACAGAGAAAAAAAAAAACAGTTTAACTTCTCTGCATGCTATTTTATCTCTCAGTCAAAGAACAGGTAATTAATTCAGCGTCTTCCACTCTGTTCAGATTTCCTTGAGTAATGTCTACTAGCTATTTTAAAACGGGTACTTTTCCTTGGTTAACTTGGCAATTAAGTAGTTAGTTTTAAATGTAAAGAATAGTGGAAGATGAAATCATAAGAAAAAATATTAATATATTTTAACCTGGCTTACCAGTATGTTTCAAAACATTCATTTCGGCAAATAGGAAAGGTATATAACACACTCAGAAAGACAGAACTGCAGGTAATAATAAAAGTTAATAAATCATAAATACAATAATTTAAAAACAAAAATTCCTGATCATATTATCACTGCTTGCTGAACAGATAACTTCTTTAAATCTGATTATATGTTTTTAATAAATTAATTGTCTTTGATTTTTTATTAGGCCAAAAGAAACTTTATATGCTTTATCTCTCTGGCTATGTATAAAACAACTTTCTTCAAAAATATGTCCATCTTAATCTTAAAGCTTTCATGACTTTCTTGAATGCTATGCGCTACTACTAAGTCTAGAGAAATTAAATGAGAATTCTATTTGCTTTCCATGTGAACTTGCTTTTGAATGGAAGCAGACATGTTTTCATGTTTTGTATGTGTAGTTCTTTTTAAGTTCTCCCATCTTCACTAGATCTTTGAAATGATTGTTAGTACAGACAACAGTATGCTTAAAAAACATTCAAAGTCTTCTGAAGTCCACCTTTAAAATTTCACATATTTTAGAAATGCTGCGTTTTGCAAAATGGTGCAATAACACTGTAGGAAGGCAGATAAACACTTAAACATTAAAGATAAAGAAGTACTGTACTTCAATCACAAAGGAAAAACTGGAGCTAAGAGAAGTTTAATTTTTTAAGGTTTTCCATTCAGATTTAAAGTAAATGAATTGTCACATGGAAAACCAGATTAATTTCCTAGTCTACTACTCATTGCCTGATTTCCTTGTAAGAAACAAAAACTTTTTTTCAGGCTATTCCATTAAAAATTTAAATGGCATCGTTTCTTCTATAACAAGTTCGGATCTGTATTCATAGTCAGTTTTCTCTTCTAGAAGTTTTTGGTTTGGTTTCCCAGCAGGCACAAAAGGCCAAAAGCTTCTTCCTTTGTTCTAAAAGGTCTGTAGTTTGGTGAAAAAATATCACCGGTCTCCACTACCAAATAAGTCTAAACTCCTGAAAAGGCAACATTACTTAAAAACGAGTGGTCTCAGAAAAAGGTTTGGATAGTCTTTTGGAAGCTCACTCTCATAAAGTAATGTGTCCTTTTTTTATTTAAAAAAGAAGAAAATTTTGTCATTTTACATTCATTCAATTTCAGTTAATGGAAGTTGTTTATTTTGTCCTTGTTTCTGCCAGTTAAATGTATGATCTATGAGCTGTTTAATCACCTATGGAAACACTCTTATTTTGTTTTTGACATTATCTCACTCTATATTTTGTTATCGCTGAACATCAGCATAGTCACGTCTGCATCATTTAAAGGCAGTCGGTCACAAGTCAGGTATGTGACCCACCCCTGCATCTTACTGCTTTCCACAGACTTGTCATCATAAAGTTCATTTTAATTTTCACAGATTTACTCACTGTTAATTAACTCTGAAATTCAGAGCACTGAAGCCTTTTATTTTCATATGCAAAAGTGAAATGCTCCCATCAGTATTTATCCTGGAAAATGAACAGCTCTGAAAAAGAGACGAAGCAGCCAAAAAACATGCTATGTAAAATATGCATTGAGTCAGAAGAGGGAAGAAAATGAATAGAGTTCTTATAAATTCCGTTAGCCCAAGGGCATCAGTGACTTGCAATATAAGCCAACATATTAAGTGCTTTGTTTGACAATTTACTTATAAATAAATTTATACTTTCTCAGCCTAGTAATGGAGCACAAAAAACTCTGGCTTTGGCATGTGTATCTCCCCTTTAACTTCTACCAGTTGTAGATGTGCTAACTTGTGGCTGTTTTATAGATGCATCCTGTCCTGTAAGCTTTGCAACATCTCTCGTTTACTGAAAACATGAAAATACATATATGCTGATGACATCAAAATGGGGATAAAATGACGCATAAGAAACAGAATTGAAAATAATTATAAAATACAGTTTGTTCAAGCAATGGCTGTATTTGCTTCCACAGATTTTGCGCTCAAAAGCAGGATTGCAAGTATGAAGTGAGCTGTTTTATAAAAACTATAGTATGTATTCCTGGCCAGCACATTGCGATATGGCTACTCAGCGAGAACATCCTGATAGAACCACTGTGTGAACTGTGTTTTTAGAGCAATTAATTCGCTGTTCTATTTGATGTCTACAAAAAGCTGTGGATTTGATGGATTTTCATCAAGCTCCAGGAAATACATATGTTTTTTCAAGAAATGTATAGTTATGCCTTTCAAATCAGAATAATTTTTCTATCCTTTGGTCCCTGTTCGCCATAGCTTATAAATTGTAGCTTTCCCAAACAAGGAACAAAATTATGTTTGCTCACAGTTGCAGACAATTTTCAAAGCAGCCACACCTTCAGCTTTTCATATGGAGTGGATGAGAGGAATAAAATAAAAAGGAAATAGCCAACACAATCAAATAGGAGGTGGGTCTGACTGCTGTTCTTTTGATACCTTTTTGATAGTTCTGTTTCCAGACCAGAGTCAGTCCCTGCCTTTGGTGAGGTAATGTCTATATATGTTTCTCCCCGTGCCTTAAGCACAAATATCTCATTGCAGATGGTCTGACTTGATGATCAGGATATCAGAAATACTTAAACTGTAAATTAATCTACAGTGTCAGTCTGTCAGTGTCCTCTGTGTCACCACCAACACTTTCCCGAGGTTTGCCAACAGCTGTAGGCCTGCTCTTGTGCCTGTTTATCTCAGTGGCCTTCGGTCTTACTGAGGAAGAGTTAAAAAAGATGCTATTCAGAGCAGACGTCATTACAAAAATAAAACCCAACTGAAGAGTTCACAATGGCCCTTTCCAGTCTGAAGCTGGCTTCAAATCTGCCAGGAAAGAGTGCTAATAATTTTATCCACCTGGTATGGTTTTCAATCGAAATTCTGTACCAGAAACAGGTACATTAGAGGAGGTATTACTTATTCTTAATTTTCTCTTAAAATTAAATATATAGTTCCTAGATAACATTGATATTACTAAATTTTCACTGTTGATACTAAAGTTAAACATATGCATCACTACCAGACTGTTCTGGTTATCCCAAGACAATAAACGGATATTTGTACTTCTTAAAGAGTTTTTGTTCGCTAATTTGTTCAAGTAATTGTCATTGATATTGCTGTCCTGTATTACTTGTCTTTTTCTACTGAGTTCTTGCCTTTATCAATAATGTTTGTTTATTTTCAGCACTGTTGAGAGGTAGAGGTTTGGTTTGTTGGTTTTTTTCTTTCTGAAAAGAGCATTTCAGTCTGGAGATCTGACATTACAACTTACTTTGAAAGTAATTTTTTTCTTGGAGAATCCTTGCTCTAATTTAAATTTCAAAGTGTTGTGGTTTAACCTGGCAGGCAGCTAAACACCACACAGCCGTTCGCTCAATCCCCCTCCCCCCCGCGGGATGGGGGAGAGAATTGAGGAAAAAAAAAAAGTAAAATTCATGGGTTGAGATAAAGACAGTTTAATAGGACAGAAAAGGAAGGGAGAATAATAATGATGATAAAAGAATATTGCTCACCACCCGCCGACCGATGCCCAGCCAGTTCCCGAGCAGCGGCCCCCCCCGGCCAGCTTTCCCCCAGTTTATGTACTGGGCATGACGTCCCATGGTATGGAATGTCCCTTTGGCCAGTCTGGGGCAGCTGTCCTGGCTGTGCCCCCTCCCGGCTTCTTGTGCACCTCCAGCCTGCTCAGTTGGTAGAGCACGGGAAGCTGAGAAGTCCTTGACTAGTGTAAACACTGCTCAGCAACAACTAAAACATCGGTGTGTTATCAACATGATTCTCATCCTAAATCCAAAACACAGCACTGTACCAGCTGCTAGGAAGGAAATTAACTCTATCCCAGCTGAAACCTGGACACAAAGTCAAGTCATTAACTTGACTCTCTTTTCCTGCCCATCTCCAGGTAAAGAAATAATAGGTAGACAAATTTTGGCCTCAGTTTTGTAAACTTAAACAGGGTAAGGTATACTATTTAACACAGTTACCTTGCCTTTAGAAGGACTGCTGTTCTATGAAGCATAATCTCAGGGAACAGTATCTAGGATGTAAATATTTTCATTATTTAAAAATAAGGTTGGGAAAAGTGAGGCAGAATTACTGAAAATAAAATAAAAGATTTGCCACAGAAAAACCACACGTCATTACAATCATGAAGTGTTTGGTTATCAGTTTTTGACATGATCAGGTTTGGCAGAGGTTCAAATAAGTTAAAACAATGTGAAAAAACAGTAAAGTGCAACCTAGTTGGTTAGTAGCTAACAATGTTACGAGGTTGTCCCAAAGTACAAGAACCAGTGATAGTAAAGGATCCTTATGAAAATTGAGATCACTCATTTTGTAAATTTAATGCAATGGTGGGAAAGGAATCAAATCTGCTAAGATTAAAAAGGTAATTTCAGGTCAGTAATGGCATGGCCTCTTCAAATAAAACTACCGATTTTTAAAGCATTGATTATATTTAAACATGTTAAGCACGTTAACATTTAAACATATATTTAAATATGCTAAACATATTTGAAATGTATTTGCCATATAAACGCAATGCCTTTAATTAAAGAATGTGCACTTTTTGCAGTGTTGTATTTTAACATGTCCTGCTTCCACTGATAAAATAACGAACAAAGTTCAGGGTAACTTAGAGAGAATTTCATGATTAAGCACAGTTAGGCGTTCTTGAGTCAAATTCAGTTTGACTAGTTTAGCAGTTATAAGCTATGCCATTTGTATACATTATGGTAATTACAAGTTCTTCTATTCACAGTGTTCAATAAGTCTTTCAGCAGACTGACATTCAGGTTTTCTTTGGGCGTCAAAAGCCAGTACTTTACTCATCGCTGTGACTGAACTTTTCTCACCTATTCAGATTTGGCTCCTCTTTACTCTTTCTGTTAGTTATGATGTTCAAAGCCATTGCCTGTAGATCTACAATCAGGAATTATATAGGGGAACAGTATAGCAGTAATGGCTGTGGAGATACCTGAGGATTCTGTGATTGAGTTTACTTACGTGGGTTTGCCTCGTTTCTTGACACATTTGAAACACAGTGCTCTCTGATCTAAACCATCATCAACATTTTATATATTTATTTTCTTTA